>NC_092375.1:4901161-5053371 GCF_030028105.1 Mobula birostris | reverse complement strand
AAGGAGAGACTGTGTATGATTTCGAAGTTAATAGCATGGTGATTGATTCTTGGAAATGGATTTGGTTGGCGGATTGGCTTTCTTTTATGGAAGCTTGTATGGCGTATAGCTCCAGGGTTGTGCTCCAATGGGTTTTTTTTGTTGGTTTTTTTGTTGGGGTTATTTTTTTGTTTTAGTTAGCAGGGGTTCTTTTTCTTTCTTTCTTTTTTCCAAAAAAATAGCTTTAACATTTTGTTTATTTATTATTATTAATATATTGCTTAACTTGGTTGATAGTTTAACTCTTATTGTACATATTGATATGTCGACTCGATTACTTCAATGTTTTTTTTTGTTGTTGATGTTCAATAATCATTAATAAAAAGATTTAAAAGAAACTTCCTTCAGACAGCAGTGGGAATTGATCAGTGATCGATGACACTGTGAAATTTTGTGCTAACCACTACACTAACATGCTGTCCCTTAGGATCCAGTGCAAAGTGTTTTGTTGCTACTCAGGATCGAATGTCTGACAGTAAGATGAACATTGTGGGATTGAGAAGGAATGGATGACAGTGGTAGACTTTTGGAGTAGTGATCCAGGGGGATTTAGGGCATGAGTTCAAATCCTGTGACACAAACCAGCAGAGATCAGTGTACAACCCAGTGCCTCACTGCACTGCACAGGACTCCACAGGTATCAGTGTTTGTGGGGTTTGGAAGGGGGACTGCGATGACACTTGAGATCTCCACCCTTCTTTTCCCCCATCTCCTGTTCGTGGACCATTTGCCCACTTTAGGGAGGAGGCTACGAAGCATCCACATCAGACCCATCAGACTCAAAAACAGTGACTTTCCCAAGCAGTAAGATTGATCAACACTCCACCCACTAACCCACCCCTCCACACCCCCAACCACCAGAACTTTATCATTTCCTGTCAGTCACTTTATGTACAGATACTCCTGTGCCTAGTGTCTCTTTATGGACATACAGTCAATCTACGCTATCTTATGTATTTATATTTATTGGGTTTTTGCTATCATTGTGTCCTTTGCCTTATTGTGTGTTTTTGTACTGTATCAGATCCAGAGTAACAATTATCTTGTTCTCCTTTACACAATGCCTCCTACTTGACTTCCTGGTTTAACTCCCCAGATGAGCAGAAGATGTGCACAGAGGATGACTAGCTGAGCATCTCAGATAGTTACTGCACAGGACAATGGTCGACCACCTTTGTTACATCAGTCTCAAAAGACAGCATCTCCTGGTGGCCACCCACTTCCCATGTCTGCTCCTGGCCTCCTCCACTGCCGCAGTGAGGCCACTCTCAGGACAAGGAGCAGCTCCTCATATTCCACCTAGATAGCCACCAACCTGATGGCATAAACATCAGTTTCTCCAACTTGTGTTAACCACAGGACCTTTTTTCTTCCCCCCTACCCACTCCACCGCCAACACCTTTTTTGTTTTCCTACATTCTGGTTACCCCTCTCACTCCTTCTCTTCTACCCCCCCCCCCCCCCACCCTCATGACCAGCACATTGCCTCCCGCTGGTGCCCCTCCTCCTTCCCTTTCTCCCTCGGTCCACTCTCCTCCCCAATGATTCCTTCTTTTTTACCTCTTCCATCTATCACCTCCTAGCTTCTCACTTCAACACTCCTCCTCCCCCATCCGCTCAGTTCCCCCCTCACCTGGTCTCATTTAACACCTGCTCCTCCCCTTCTGCCCCACTCTTATTCTGGCTTCTATCTCTTCCTTTCCAGTCCTGATGAAGGGTCTCGGCCCGAACCATTGACTGTTTATTCCTTTCTGTAGATGCTGCCTGGCCTGCTGAGTTCCTTCAGCATTTTGTGTGTGTTGCCCAAGAAACACTTACCTTAATACAGAGCCAGATGGACAGGGGGAAGGTTGCAAGAATGAAGACTATTGAGCCGATGATGAGAAGCCATTCACCCCATCTAAACCCTGGCAAGAGAGTCATAGTGTTGAGATCCTTACCATGAACAATAAGAATGAATGTGCAGATTGTTTTTATTACTTAACCAACCAATATCTTCTGATCTCTGTTCTTCTTTTGTGATTTCCTCCAGGCTCAGTGCATTCAGACGTCTCTTGAAGTGACTCATTTCTGCCCCAGGCTGGAAGTGCTGTTGATCCCTGAAAGGCACAGGCGACAATCAGTAACGGATAAGCGACCACATTCAGACACTGGGCTGGGCTAAGTCGAGGTTAGGCATTGCATGTGTCCAGTAGATCTGCCAAGGTTGCTACGGGACTGAGGCACTGCAGTATCATGGGATCGTGGGCTGCCAAGTTTCTTAAAAGGGGCCACTGTCCTCGATACACAGGATACAAACCACCTTATACTGTATTGACAGGTGGTCAAGAAGGCATATGGTCTGTCGACCTTCATTCATCAGGGGAACAAACTTATTATTTACTTAGTTAGAGATACAGTGTGGAACAGGCCTTTCTGGTCCAATGAGCTGCACTGGCCATCCACCCACCTATTGAACCCTGGCCTAATCACAGGACAATTTACAATAACCAATTAAACTACCAACCAGTACGTCTTTGGATTGTGGGAGAAAACTGGAGCACCTGGAGGAAACCCATGTCCTCTTGGATATATAAACTCGAATTGAACTCTGAACTCTGATGCCCCAAGTTGTAATAGTGTCTCACTAACCATCCCGCCCCACAGAGAATGGTGAGATGGTGAGCGTGAATTCACAGGGAGTACAGTGTGGGACAGTTTAAGAACAGTTATTCTGGACAGAGAGCACTAGCATTATTTTGGGAAGCTAATATATCACATGTGGTAGCCTCCTGTGCTTCCCTGGTATTGAGTTACTGTTTGTGGTTGACTGATGGACACATTACCGGTTGGGAGTAGCAAGGATAAGCAAGGGGTGGGCAGGGTCGTCACTCCAGAATTTTAATAGAATACAGAACGTTACAGCCAGTTCAGGCCCTTCGGCCCACAATATTATGCCAACCTTTTAATCTTCTTTAAGATTAATCTAACTCTTCCCTCCCACATAGGCCTTCATTTTCCTAACATCCACGAGCCTACTTGAGGGTCTCTTAAATGCCCCTAATGTAACTACCTCTACCACTGCCTCTGGCAGAGTGTTCCATGTACCCACCACTCTCTGGGTATAAAATCCTACCTAAAATCCCCCTCTACACTTTCCTCCAATCACCTTAAAATTATGACTCTTGGTATTAGCCGTTTCTGCCCTGGGGAAAAGTCTCTGGCTGTCCACGACTTCATATTCTTCATTTTCCAGGACCAAGAACAACAGAACGCAGAATAAGCCTCTCGGCCCCTCCAGCCTAACATGTCGCTTAACACGACCAAGAGCAATCCTTTAGACTAAACGGTTAATCTCTAGAACAATGTACCTGGGAAAGAAGACTGTTAAACCTTTCTCATTCAGAACATCGCTGCTAGACATTTAACTAAAACCAGGATGAAGGAGCATACACTAGCTACTCTGCATTGGCTTCCTGTATCTTGTAGAATTGATTTTAAAGTTCTCTTACTGGTTTTTAAAGCCTTCGATGGTCAGGACGGGAGTACATCACAAAATTGTTTCTGTTTTATAATCCCGCTCGAGCTCTCAGGTCTTCTTCCATCGGTCTAAAAACGTAAACGATCTCCCTCAAAAAATAATTGGCAGGCCAGCTTTATTGAACCCAAGCTCCTAAACTGTGGAACTCAAATCCTAAAACTATAAGGGATGTAGACTCAGTTGACACTTCTAAACACCAGCTCAAAACCTATTTATTTAACCTTGCTTTTAACCAACATCAAATTGTCTTTTATTTTCATGTTTATTTTTATTTTATTTTCATGTTTGTAATTATCCCATTGTAAAGCACTTTGAACAACATTGTATGAAAAGTGCTCTGTTAATAAAATTATTATTATTAAGTACGCTTAAGTCATAAAAATCGGTTATGGAATCAGTGTCTCCATCAGCTCAGAAACAGGCCATTTAGCTCAGCATAACCATGCTGTACATGCTCAACATTCTGCCCATCCTGTAATGGTCTATTTGAGCATCCATCTGAATGCTCACAATAGTCTCTAATTCCACCACCTCCTCTTTCAGTGAGTTGCAGGTACCAACCGCCCTCTCTATAAGAAACGTCTCCCTCAGGTCCTCTTTAAAATCCCTCCCTTTCACCCTAAGCCAACACCATTGGGTTTTCAATACCCCTGCCACAGGATGAAGATTATTACTATCTCGTTAGTCTATGCCTCTCATAATTTTATAAACCTCTGCCAGACACCTCTTGGCTTGCTTTGCCTAACAAGCACAGCCTACCCAGTTTCTTCCATCACTAAAGTCGTACAATGCAGACAACCTGAAATTCGTCTTCCCCACAGACAGCCATGGAACCCGTTCAAAGTAAGAAACATCGTATCACAGCTGCTCTGCCCGTGACCGCAAGAAAACGCAGGGAGGTACGGACACGGCTCAGCACATCACAGGGCCCAGCCTCCCTCTATAGACTCAGTCTACACTTCTCACTGCCTCAGTGAAGCAGCCAGCATAATAAAAGAGCCCTCCCACCCTGACATTCTCTCTTCTCCCCTAACCCATCGGGCAGAAGATACAAAAGTCTGAAAGCACGTCCCACCAGGCTCAAGGACAGCCTCTATCCCACTGTAATGAGCCTCTTGTACAAAAAGGTGGACTCTTGGCATCATAATCTACCCCATTATGATCTTGCACCTTATTGTATACCTGCTCTACGCCTTCTCTGTAGCTGCCCTTGCCCAGTGACCTCTAGATCATAAGGATGAGAGTGAATAGATGTGTGAACGGACGGAGAGATGGAGACATGGATGGATGGAGAGATGGATGGCCAGATAGACTGGGACAGGCAGCTAGATAGACCATAAAACCATAAGACATAGGAGCAGAAATAGGCCATTCGACCCATTGAATCTGCTCTGCGTTTCATCATGGCTGATTTATTATCCCTCTCAGACTCATTCTCCTGTCTTCTCCCCATAACTCTTAACACCCTGACTAATCAAGAACCTATCAACATCCGCTTCAAAGGTACATAGCGGTTAGCACAATGCTCCTACATTTCAGGGTGTTCCAGAATTGCGAGTTCAGTTCCAGCAACGTCTGTAAGCAGTCTGTACATCGTCCCGGTGGAATGAGTGGGTTTTCTCTGGTGAAAGTGTTTAATTGGAGTAAGGGGAAATATGAGGCTATCAGGCAGGAAATTGGAAGCATAAATTGGAAACAGATGTTCTCAGGGAAATGTACAGAAGGAATGTGGCAAATGTTCAGGAGCTATTTGCGTGGGGTTCTGCATAGGTACGTTCCAATGAGACAGGGAATGGAGGTAGGGTACAGGAACCGTGGTGTACAAAGGCTGTTGGAAATCTAGTCAAGAAGAAAAGAAAAACTTACAAAAGGTTCAAAGAGCTAGGTAATGATAGAGATCTAGAAGATTATAAAGCTAGCAGGAAGGAGCTCAAGAAAGAAATTAGGACAACCAGAAGGGGCCAGTCAAGTGTGACTGTGGAAAAGTCTGTATGGAACCGGAGCAGATAGCAGAGGTACATAACGAGATGAGTACTTTGCTTCAGTCTTCACTATGGAAAAGGATCTTGGCGATTGTAGGGCTGACTTACAGTGGACTGAAAAGATTGAGAATATAGATATTAAGAAAGAGGGTGTGCTGGAGATTTTGGAAAGCATTAAGTTGGATAAGTCACCAGGACTGGACAAGATATACTCCAGGCTACTGTGGGAGGCGAGGGAGTAGATTGCTGAGCCTCTGGCGATAATCTTTGCATCATCAATGGGGACGAGACAGGTTCTGGAGGACTAGAGGGTTTCAGATGTTGTTCCATTATTCAAGAAAGGGAGTAGAGATAGCCTAGGAAACTATAGACCAGTGAGTCTTACTTCAGTGGTTGGTAAGTTGATGGAGAAGATCCTGAGAGGCAGAATTTATGAACATTTGGAGAGGCAAAGTATGATCAGGATTAGTCAGCATGGCTTTGTGAGAGGCAGGCCAGGCCTTATGAGCCTGATTGAATTTTTGAGGCTGTGACTAAACACATTGATGAAGGTAGAGCAGTAGCTGTAGTATATATGGATTTCAGCAAGGCATTTGACAAGCTACCCCATGCAAGGCTTATTGAGAAAGTAAGGAGACATAGGATCCAAGGGGAAATTGCTTTGTGGATTCAGAATTGGCTTGCCCACAAAAAGCAAAGAGTGGTTGTAGACGGGTCATATTCTGCATGGAGGCCGGTGACCAGTGGAGTGCCGCAGGGATCTATTCTGTGACCTCTACTCTTCATGATGTTTATAAATGACCTGGATGAGGAAGTGGAAGGATGGGTTAGTAAATTTGCTGATGACACAAAGGTTGGAGGTGTTGTGGATAGTGTGGAGGGCTGACAGAGGTTACAGCGGGACATTGGAAGATGCAAGACTGGGCTGAGAAGTAGCAGATGGATTTCAACCTGGATAAGTGTGAAGTGGTTCATTTTGGTAGGTCAAATATGATGGCAGAATATAGTATTAATGGTAAGACTCTTGGCAGTGTGGAGGATCAGAGGGATCTTGGGGTCCGAGTCCATAGGACTCTCAAAGCTGCTGCACAGGTTGACTCTGTGGTTAAGAAGGCATACGGTGCATTGGCCTTCATCAATTGTGGGATTGAGTTTAGGAGCCGAGAGGTAAATGTTGCAATTATATAGGACCTTGGTCAGACCCCACTTGGGAGTACTGTGCTCAATTCTGGTCACCTCACTACAGGAAGGATATGGAAACCATAGAAAGGGTGCGGGGGAGATTTACAAGGATGTTGCCTGGATTGGGGAGCATGCATTATGAGAATAGGTTGAGTGAACTTGGCCTTTTTTCCTTTGAGTGACGGAGGATGAGAGGTGACCTGATAGAGTTGTACAAGATATTGAGAGGCATTGATCGTGTGGATAGTGTGAGGCTTTTTCCCAGGGTTGAAATGGCTAGCACAAGAGGGTACAGTTTTGAGGTGCTTGGAAGTAGGTACAGAGGAGATGTCAGGGGTAAGTTTTTTACGCAGAGAGTGGTGAGTGCATGGAGTGGGCTGCCAGCAACGGTGGTGGAGGTGGAAATGATAGGGTCTTTTAAGAGACTCCTGGACAGGTACATGGAGCTCAGAAAAATAGAGGGCCATGGGTAACCCTAAGTAATTTCTCGGGTAAGGACATGTTCGGTACAGCTTTGTAGGCCGAAGGGCCTATATTGTTCTGTAGGTTTTCTATGTTTCTTTGTTTCTAACTACTCACCTCCACGGCATGCACTCTTTTGGCGAAATGCTCATGATAAATAAAATAAAATGCGTGTGAGGGTTGTGGAGGCAGAAATAAGCAGCTGGGATTGATGAAACAACACACGGCAAGTCAGGGTACAAGGTGACCTGGGATATGCCTGTGGGCTGGGAGGGTCCATCGCCGTGGTGACTCTCACTGCGCCCCCTGTGGGCTGGGAGGGTCCATCGCCGTGGTGACTCTCACTGCGCCCCCTGTGGGCTGGGAGGGTCCATCGCCGTGGTGACTCTCACTGCGCCCCCTGTGGGCTGGGAGGGTCCATCGCCGTGGTGACTCTCACTGCGCCCCCTGTGGGCTGGGAGGGTCCATCACCACTGTGACACCCAGTGCCCTCTGTGGACTGGGAAGGCATCAGTGCCATGTGACCCGCTAGGTCTACCCCCCCCCACATACTGGGAGGGCTTATCACTACGGTGACCCCCAGCACCCACTGTGGATTGGGGAGGGGAGGGCAACAACACCATGTGATCCTCAGCACCCCTGTGGCCTGGGAGTATATAAACATCACAGTGACCAGTAGCTCCCCTTTTGGACTGAGAGGGTATCAATACCATGGAGACCATCAGCGCCCCCTATGGACTGGGAGGGTATCAATGATATGGTGACAGTGCCCCGTGTGGACTTGCAGGGAATCAATGACCGAGTGACAGCACCCCCCTCTGGACTGGAAGGGTATCAAGGTCATAGTGACCTCCAGCATTCCCTGTGGACTGGGAGGGTATCAAGGCCATGGTGACAGCGCCCCCCGTGGACTGGCAGGTATCGTCGCCATGATGACAGCGCCCCCTGTGGACTGGGAGGTATCATCGCCATGGTGACAGCGACCCCTGTGGGTGGGACGGGATGAGCATCAGCGCTACCGAGGCGGGCGCTAGGCGGGGTCGTGGTTACCGGGCCCGGCGCTGAGTCGCCCGGCGCAGCCTGGGCCCGGCGGCGAGTAGCGGGGCCTGCTGAAGGCCCACGGCTGCCGGGATGAGTAAACAAGAAGAGGCGGATCGGACGATATTTGTGGGGAATCTGGACAGCGGCACCCGGGAGGAGATCCTGTACGAGCTCTTCCTGCAGGTGGGCGGTGTGGGGAGACCTTCTACCCGGGGGATACGGACTCCCAGGGATACCAGGACTCCACTCCGTCCGGGATTCCCCTACCACGGGGACTCCCCTCTTCCGCGATAAGACCGGCTCCTCCCCCTCTCCCTCTCCCATTCTGCCCCTCCCGTTTTCCTCTCCATCCCCGCCCCCTTCTGTACCTCCTCCCCTCCCCACTCCCTACCTCCTCCCCCTCCTTCCATTACCCCTCTCCCTCTCCTCCCATCCCCCATTACCCCCCTCCTCCTCCTCCCATTTCTCCTCCCCTCCCCCTCTTCCCATTCCCCCTCCCCCTCCTCCCATTACCCCCCTCCCCGCCCCTCCTCCCATTCCCCCTCCCCTCCCCCTCCTCCCATTCCCCCCTCCCCCTCCCATTCCCCTCCCCTCCTCCCATTCCCCCCCCTCTCCCTCCTCACAGTCCCCTCCCCCCCTCCCATTTCCCCTCCCCCTCCTCCCATTTCCCCTCCCCTCCCCCTCCTCCCATTCCCCCTCCCATTACCCCCTCCCCTCCCCCTCCCATTCCCCCCTCTCCCTCCTCCCAGTCCCCTCCCCCCTCCTCCCATTCCCCCCTCTCTCATTCCCCCCTCCCTCGCCTCCCTACTTTCTTCCATGGCCTTCTGTCCTCCCCTGTCCAATTCCCCCTTCTCCAGCCCTGTATCTCTTTCACCAGTCCCAAGAGTTTCCCAACTCTTTATTTCACCCTCCCCCTCTACCGGTTTCACCCATCTCCTACCACCTTGTACTTCTTCCTCCCCCCACCCCCACCCACCCCCACCCCCACCCCCACCCCCACCTCCACCTCCACCTCCACCTCCACCTTCTTACTCTGACTTTTCACCCTTTTCTTTCCAGTCCTGATGAAGGGTCTCGGCCCAAAACGTCGACTGTTTACGCCTTTCCGTAGATGCTGCCTGACGTGCTGTGTTCCTCCAGCGTTTTGTGTGTGACACTAAATGCTACGCACGGTTAAGAGGCTTTTGTAACACTGGAGGGTTATGGGCTGTGTAGGAGGGAAGAGTCAGGTTTCTATAGGTCGGCACAGCGTTGTGGGTCGAGAGGCAGTACCGTGCTGTATGTTTTGCGTTCTGTGAAACGTGTGCGTGATGCTCTGGTGTGATTGCAGGCTGGTCCATTAACCAAGGTACACATTGCAAAGGACAAGGATGGCAGACAGAAGACCTATGGGTTTGTCTGCTTCAAGCACACAGAGTCCGTGCCGTACGCCATCACCTTGTTAAATGGGATCCGGTTATATGGCAGGCCGCTGAATCTACAGTATCGATCTGGTACGTCACTAACTGAAGAAATGTTCTCAACTCGTGTGAGTTTGTGCTGCGGACCTCCCAGTTAGAGGTGTTGGGTGAAGTTTTTGTCCTCATTGCCATGTTACACTCACATTATTCAGATTCAGACTTACTGATCACTTGTACATCGAAGCATTCAGTGAAGTATTTACTGTACCCCGCCTATGTTAACAACATAGCAAGTGCTGGGTGCAGCCCCAAGGGTCACCACACGTAGTCATTACCTGCCTCTCATGTAAGAATACCTAATTAATATTAAAAGGCCTAGTTAAAGTGGATGTTTCCTATAGTGGTGGAGTCTAGGACTAGATGGCACAAATAGAGTGGATGTGGAGAGGATGATTTGTATAGTAGGGGAGTTTGGATAGAATGGAGTTGAGAGGGATAATAAATCAGCCATGATGGAATGGTGGAACAGTCTTGATGGACCAAATGGCCTGATTCTGCTCCTATGTCTCATGGTTTTATCCCAGCACCAATATAACATGCCCACAATGCTTGGCAGAACAACACAGAACAGAACAAGCAGCAAAATAACAACAGCAAAACAAGCCCCCTTCTTCCCACTCACTTGAATAAGACCTCCAACTCATTGCAGACAGAGGCTCTGGATCGTGAAAGGAAGGGGTCATGTACTTCTACACTTTGCGTTCAACGTTCAGAGAACCTTGCCCACCCTGTCCTCCTGCTGTCACGGAGGAGGCAACGTAGCATCAATGCCAGGAACACCAGACTCAAAAACAGTTACTTTCTCCATACAATAAGGCTGATCAATCCCTCCATGCCCCCAAAACACCACTATTTCCTGTCAGTCACATTATGTACAGACACTCCTGTGCCCGGCATCACTTTATGAGCATCCAATCAGTCTATGCGTATAAGCTATCTTATGTTTGTTGTTACTTGTGTTTTTTATTATTGTTTTCTTTATCTCATGGTGTGTGTTTTTTGTGCTGCATCAGACCCAGAGTGACAATTATTTTGTTCTCCTTTACACTTGTGTATTGGAAATGACATTAAACAATCTTGAATCTTGATGAAGTCTAAACACAAGATTGTGCAGATGCTGAAAATTGAGAGCAACACACACAAAATGCCGGAGGAGCTCAGCAGGTCAGGCAGCACCTACGGAGAGGAATAAACATTTGGCCTTTCAGGCTAAGTCCTAATGAAGGATTTTGGTCCTTGACATCGAACGTTTATTCTGCTCCATAGATGCTGCCTTACTTGATGAGCATTTTCTGTGTGTTTCTTGTGATGATCTGCAGCCCAAAGTCCCCCACTATGTATTCAGCGACAACACAGTGTTTACCTCGAAAGAGTAACAAGTACTTTCACCCAAGAAGAGCTTGCTGGCACCAAAAGTAGATGAGGTACAAAGAAGGTATACGATGTCATTCTGGGCTTTGAGCGGTAGAGTTGGGAAGTCATGTTGCAGCTATGTAAAACTTTGGTTGGTCTGCATTTGGAGAATTGTGTGTAGTTCTGATCTCAACATTACAGGAGGATATAGAAAGACAGAAAAGTTAGCTTAATTTGTCACTGAACTAAGCTGAGTCCTCCGGGAACAACAGGAATTCTGCAGATGCTGGAAATTCAAGCAACACACATCAAAGTTGCTGGTGAACGCAGCAGGCCTGGCAGCATCTGTAGGAAGAGGTACAGTCGACGTTTCAGGCCAAGACCCTTCGTCAGGACTAACTGAAGGAAGAGTGAGTAAGGGATTTGAAAGTTGGAGGGGGAGGGGGAGATCCAAAATGATAGGAGAAGACAGGAGGGGGAGGGATGGAGCCAAGAGCTGGACAGGTGATTGGCAAAAAGGGATATGAGAGGATCATGGGACAGGAGGTCCGGGAAGAAAGACAAGGGGGGGCAGGGGACCCAGAGGATGGGCAAGAGGTATATTCAGAGGGACAGAGGGAGAAAAAGGAGAGTGAGAGAAAGAATGTGTGCATAAAAATAAGTAACAGATGGGGTACGAGGGGGAGGTGGGGCCTAGCGGAAGTTAGAGAAGTCGATGTTCATGCCATCAGGTTGGAGGCTACCCAGACGGAATATAAGGTTTTGTTCCTCCAACCTGACTGTGGCTTCATCTTTACAGTAGAGGAGGCCGTGGATAGACATGTCAGAATGGGAATGGGACGTGGAATTAAAATGTGTGGCCACTGGGAGATACTGCTTTCTCTGGCGGACAGAGCGTAGATGTTCAGCAAAGCGATCTCCCAGTCTGCGTCGGGTCTCGCCAATATATAAAAGGCCACATCGGAAGCACCGGACGCAGTATATCACCCCAGTTGACTCACAGGTGAAGTGTTGCCTCCCTACGCAACTCCCTTGTCCATTCGTCCCCCCCATCCCTCCCCACTGATCTCCCTCCTGGCACTTATCCGTGTAAGCGGAACAAGTGCTACACATGCCCTTACACTTCCTCCCTTACCACCATTCAGGGCCCCAAACAGTCCTTCCAGGTGAGGCAACACTTCACCTGTGAGTCGACTGGGGTGATATACTGCGTCCGGTGCTCCCGATGTGGCTTTTTATATATTGGCGAGACCCGACGCAGACTGGGAGATCGCTTTGCTGAACATCTACGCTCTGTCCGCCAGAGAAAGCAGGATCTCCCAGTGGCCACACATTTTAATTCCACATCCCATTCCCATTCTGACATGTCTATCCACGGCCTCCTGTACTGTAAAGATGAAGCCATACTCAGGTTGGAGGAACAACACCTTATATTCTGTCTGGGTAGCCTCCAACCTGATGGCATGAACATCGACTTCCCTAACTTCCGCTAAGGCTCCACCTCCCCCTCGTACCCCATCTGTTACTTATTTTTATGCACACATTCTTTCTCTCACTCTCCTTTTTCTCCCTCTGTCCCTCTGAATATACCTCTTGCCCATCCTCTGGGTCCCCCCCCCTTGTCTTTCTTCCCGGACCTCCTGTCCCATGATCCTCTCGTATCCCCTTTTGCCAATCACCTGTCCAGCTCTTGGCTCCATCCCTCCCCCTCCTGTCTTCTCCTATCATTTTGGATCTCCCCCTCCCCCTCCAACTTTCAAATCCCTTACTCACTCTTCCTTCAGTTAGTCCTGACGAAGGGTCTCGGCCTGAAACGTCGACTGTACCTCTTCCTAGAGATGCTGCCTGGCCTGCTGCGTTCACCAGCAACTTTGATGTGTGTTGCTTGAGTCCTCCGGGTCAGGGTCGACCATGGGTGTTGCATCCCAGCTATCTGGATACGTAAGCCAGGGCTGTACGATATGGGAAGCAAGCTGTTGCCCATGCAGCAAGCTCCCCCTCACCATGCAGCTGATAAATTCAAAGGAATAGCAGAGACCGATACAGTTGCACCAGCAGCATCTCAGGATCTGCCAGTCAGCGTTGAAGTCAACACAGGACTGCCTTAGGGACTGCAGCTCCAGATTTTTCCCTCAGGGTTTACTCTCGAAGCCTTCCCCATGAGTGGGTATCGCTGCAAGGCAGAGGAGGTTTAAGGTCAGAGTTTTCCTTCTAAGTGAGCCACCAACCACAGCTGACAAGCCCCACTGGCCTGAATCGACAGGCTTGTAAGGCACCGGTACCTCACCTTTGCCCCTTTCACTTCCAGTAGAAACAGTTCTGTCAGGCTTGGTAGCTAAGCCATGTGAAGGCCAGGCGCAGGTTTGGTTGTCAGAGGCTGGGATACAAGCCATTGGGAGCATGTACATTGAAACATTCAGTGAAATCAAATCAGCACTTGGCAAGTGTCACCATGCTCCCAGTACCAACATAGCATGCTTACAACTCACTAACCCCAACCATATGTCTGGAATGTGGGAGGAAACCAGAGCATCCGGAGGAAACGACGTGGCCAGGGGAAGAATGTAGAGGATCGGGGATTGAAACCCAATCCTACAGCTGGCACTGTAAAGCGATGTGCTGAATGCCATGCAAACCATGCCACCCAAAAATAGGGAGCCCATGATGATTTGCATGTGATCCACTTCGGAGAGTGTACAGAAGAGATTCAGCCTTGTGGTGCTTGGATTGCAGGATATGAACTATAAGGAGAGCCTGGACAAATTGGGATTGCTTTCTCTGGAATGTGAGAACCAGGTTTAATATCACCAGCATACGTTGTGAAATTTATTAACTTTGTGACAGCAGTACAATGCAATAGATAATAATAGAGAAACAAAACTGAATTACAGTAAATTTATATGTCTGTGTGTGTGTGTATATATATAATACACACACACACACACACACACACACACACGTATACACACAGTGGCATGCAAAAGTTTGGGCACCCCGGTCAAAAGTTCGGTTACGGTGAATAGCTAAGTGAGTAAAAGATGAACTGATTTCCATTCATCCATTTTAACTTCATCAGTCCACAGGACTTGTTTCCAAAATGCATCACACATCAAAGTTGCTGGTGAACGCAGCAGCCCAGGCAGCATCTCTAGGAAGAGGTACAGTCGATGTTTCGGGCCGAGACCCTGAAACGTCAACTGTACCTCTTCCTAGAGATGCTGCCTGGCCTGCTGCGTTCACCAGCAACTTTGATGTGTGTTGCTTGAATTTCCAGCATGTGCAGAATTCCTGTTGTTTGCGTCCAAAATGCATCAGGCTTATTTAGATATTCCTTTGCACCTTTTGAATAGAACTTTTTGGCCGCAATGAGTAAAGGTATGTTTGGAGAAAAAAGGGTGCAAAATTTCATGAAAAGAACACCTCTCCAACTGTTAAGCACAGGGGTGGACTGATCATGCTTTGGGCTTGTGTTGCAGCCAGTGGCACGGGGAACATTTCACTGGTAGAGGGAAGAATGAATTCAATTAAATACCAGCAAATTCTGGAAGCAAACATCACATCGTCGGTAAAAAAGCTAAAGATGAAAAGAGGATGGCTTCTACAACAGGATAATGAACCTAAACACACCTCAAAATCTACAATGGACTACCTCAAGAGGCGCAAGCTGAAGGTTTTGCCATGGCCCTCACAGTCCCCCGACCTCAACGTCATCGAAAATCTGTGGATAGACCTCAAAAGAGCAGTGCATGCAAGATGGCCCAAGAATCTCACAGAACTAGAAGCCTTTTGCAAGGAAGAATGGGCGAAAATCCCCCAAACGAGAATTGAAGGACTCTTAGCTGGCTACAGAAAGCGTTTACAAGCTGTGATCCTTGCCAAAGGGGGTGTTACTAAGTACTGACCATGCAGGGTGCCCAAACTTTTGTCTCAGGCCCTTTTCCTTTTTTTGTAATTTTGAAACTGTAAACGATGGAAATAAAAAAAGTTTTCTTGCTTAAAATATTAAAGAAATGTGTCATCTTTAACTTTATGCCTTTTGGAAATCGGTTCATCTTTTACTCCCTTAGTTATTCACAGTAACTGAACTTTTGACCAGGGTGCCCAAGCTTTTGCATGCCACTATATATCACAAGTAAATGAGTAGTGTAAAAATAGAAATAAAAAAGTAATGAGGTAGTGTTCATGGGTTTAATGTCTATTCAGAAATTGGATGGCAGAGGGGAAGAAGCTGTTCCTGAATCGTTGGAGTGTGTGACTTCAGGCTTCTGTCCCTCCTCCCTGATGTTAACAGTGAGAATAGGGCATGACCTGGATGATGGGGTTCCTTAATAATAGGCGTCACCTTTTTGAGGCCAAGGGGAGACTTGACAGGACTAATGTAAATTATGAAAGGCAGATAGAGGAAGAAAATCCTTTTTTTTCACTAGGGTAGAAATGTCAAACTCTGAAGGACAGAGTTTTAAGATGCAAGGGAGTAAATTCAAAGGAGATGTGAGGGGCAAGTCTTTTTACACAGAGTGGTGGGTACCTGAAAAGTGCCAACAGGGTGGTGGTAGAGGCAGATGCATAGAGGGGTTTATAAGGCTTTTAGACGCGTGAATATGCAGAGAGTGGAGGGATATGGATGTGCGCAGGCAGAAGGGAGTAGTTTAACTTGACATTAGCATAGATATTGAGAGCCAGGTTTGTTAGACGCGTGAAAATATGTTGTGAAATTTGGTGTTTGGCAGCGGCAGGACTGTGCAATACATTAAAAAATTATAAGTTAAAATAAAAACTGAATAGTGCAAAGAGAAATAATGAGATAGCGTTCATGGGTTCATGGTCCATTCCAAAATTTATTGGTGGAGAGTAATAAGGTGTCCCTAAACCATCGAGTGTGTTTTTCAGTCTCCTGTGCCTCCTCCTTGATGGTGGTATTTAATGAGAAGAGAGCATATCCTGGGTGATGGGCCTGGACCTACACCATTCTATGTTTTTGAAGAGTCTGTCTGCAGTTCTGAGGATCTGTGAAGTTACTGAATTCCTTCAAAAGTTGCTAAATACAAGGAAGAAACAAATCTTATCATTGGCGTAAAATTAACATTGAGCATCAAATTAGCATCTACAAAGGAGCAGTGCCACAAGAAAGCAGCATCCATCATCAAGGACGCCCCCCCCCACCCCACCAGACCATGCTGTCTTCTTGCTACTACTATCGGGAGAGAGGTCCCATTCCACCAGGTCTGGGATCAGCTATTACCCCTCAAACATCAGGCTCTGGAACCATTGTGGATAATTTCACTCAGCGAAACTCTGAACTGATTTCACAACCTATGGGCTCAATGTCACAGACTCTGCAACTCATGTTCCCAGTGTTATTTATGCATTAATTTGCACAGTGTGTCTTCTTTTGCACATTGGTTGTTTGTAAGTTTTTACTTATGTACAGCTTTTCACAAATTTTATTGTATTTCATTTTCATGTCAATATCTGCAAGAAAATGAATCTCAGAGTACTATTTGGTATAATTTAGCATCCATTTCAAGAGAACCAGATTATTAAAGCAAGAATGTAATGCTGAGCATTGCTCAGACTGTACTTGGAGTACTGTGAGCAGTTTTGGGCCCCTTATCTAAGAAAGGATGTGCTGAAACTGGAGAGGGTTCATGAGAACGATTCTGGGAATGAAATGGTTAATGGTTCAGGAGCATTTAATGAGTCCGGGCCTGTACTGGCTGGAACTTAGAAGAATAAGGGGAGATCTCAATGAAACCCATCGAACATTGAAAGGCTCAGATTGAGTTGATGTGGAGAGGATGTTTCCTGTTGTAATATTGGTTGTATTTAAAGTAGGGGTTGATAGACTCTTGATTAGTTATGGTCTCAAAGGTTACAGGGAGTAGGCATGAGAATGGGTTGAGAGGGATAATAAATCAGCTGTGATGGAATGGCAGAGCAGAGTCAATGGTCTGAATGGCCTAATTCTACTCCTGTGTCTTATGGACTTATGGAAATATACATCCTTTGAGAATAAATGTACTTTGAAATTGTAGACTAGTCTGTGCATATTAGTGATAAGACACTCCAATAGGGCTGCATTGATGTTCGAGGCAGTTTGAGATGAACTGGGGAAAAAAAAGGAAGAAGAAATGAATCGTTCAGAATTAAAACCTCGAAGTTTAAACTTTTCTGAAGCTGTCATCGTTCTTCGGTTCAGGAAAAATCTACTGTTCTGGGAAAGTAACAGGACGGGTGTGTGTGCATTTCAGGAAGTTCCCACACAGCAGACGCCAGTGTGCCATACCCAGGAGCAGACAGCACACTTTGTCGGACACCACAAGACAACTGCAGGTACGTGGAAACCCTCACGGCCGATTGACTGAAAAACTGACAGGTCTGTGGTAGATTCAGAATCTGAATTAAAATCAGGTTTAATATCACTGACAATTTTTGTGGCAGCAGTATATTGCAATACATTAAAAAGTATAAATTACAATAAAAATATATATGTATTAAAAAATTAAATTATACCCACTAAGCTGTTGGCATTTAGGGCAGCAATGAAGAACCTCTACCTCTGTTGATGGTCAGGGTTTCCTTCCTCGTGTTAGTAGCTTCCTCTTAGTTTTCACTACTGTCAGTCATGCAAGTCCTGGGTGAAGACTCAGGAATACCGTCGCACGCAGATGTAGAAGGGTTCGTCATTGCTTTTTCTGTAACAACTTTGTTTGACCAATCATGGTGTTAGACCTGAGCTGAACGCCCAAACCTGGAGACCAATGGACCACTCTTGGTCTAACCTCTACCCTTTGACTTGTTTGGTATGGGTGACCCTATCAAGAGCCAAAGCACAAAGCACATGGCAAACGAGCCTCCAAACCCTAGGACAAGGTTGTGGCCCTCTTGGAGAAAGTTGTACAAGAAGAGAGCAAAATTCTGAGGTAATGTTCAGGGGTTAGTTCATTGCCTGGTGAGAAATCTGATAGTGGTGGGTAAGAAGCTTTTCCTAAAATGTTGAGTGTGTATCTTCAGGTTACTCTCTAACAGTATAAGAGAAGAGAGCATGTCTTAGGTGATGGAGGTCCTTAATAATAGGTGACACTTTCTTGAGGCATTGCCTTGTGAAATTGATATATCGTTGTCACGTGTACCAAGGTACAGTGAAAAGCTTGTCTTACTATTTGTACAGATAGAATACAGGAGCAGGGAGGTACTACTGCAGTTGTACAAGGCCTTGGTGAGACCACACCTGGAGTATTGTGTGCAGTTTTGGTCCCCTAATCTGAGGAAAGACATTCTTGCCATAGAGGGAATATAAAGAAGGTTCACCGGATTGATTCCTGGGATGGCAGGACTTTCATATGATGAAAGACTGGATCAACTGGGCTTATATTCTCTAGAATTTAGAAGATTGAGGGGGGATCTTATTGAAACATATAAAATTCTAAAGGGATTGGACAGGCTAGATGTAGGAGGATTGTTCCCGATGTTGGGGAAGTCCAGAGTGAGGGGTCACAGTTTGAGGATAAAGGGGAAGCCTTTTAGGACCGAGATGAGGAAAAACTTCTTCACACAGAGAGTGGTGAATCTGTGGAATTCTCTGCCACAGGAAACAGTTGAGGCCAGTTCATTGGCTATATTTAAGAGGGAGTTAAATATGGCCCTTGTGGCTAAAGGGGTTAGGGGGTATGGAGGGAAGGCTGGTACAGGGTTCTGAGTTGGATGATCAGCCATGATCATACTGAATGGCGGTGCAGGCTCGAAGGGCCAAATGGCCTACTCCTGCACCTATTTTCTATGTTTCTATAGAGAAGTACAGCACAGAAACAGACCCTTTGGCCCATCTAGCCCATGCCAAAACCATTTAAACCCCTACTCCCATCATCCTGCACCGGGACCATAGCCCTCCATTCTCCTACAGTTCATGTACCTATCCAAACTTGTCTTAAATAATGAAATCGAACTGGCATGCACCATTTGTGCTGACAGCACATTTCACATCCTCACAGCCCTCTGAGTGAAGAAGTTTCCCTTCAAGTTCCCCTTAAAGTTCTCACCATTCACCCTTAACCCTTGACCTCTGGTCATAGTCCCTTCTCAACCTCAGTGGAAAAAGCCTGCTTGCATTTACTGTGTCTATACCCCTCATAATTTTTTATACCTCCATCAAATCTCCTCTCAATCTTCTACGTTCTAAAGAATATTGTCCAACCTGATGGCATGAACATTGACTTCTCTAACTTCCGCTAATGCCCCACCTCCCCCCTCGTACCCTATCCATTATTTATTTATATACACACATTCTTTCTCTCTCTCTCTCCTTTTTCTCCCTCTGTCCCTCTGACTATAGCCCTTGCCCATCCTCTGGGCTTTTTCCCCCTCCCCCTTTTCTTTCTCCCTGGGCCTCCTGTCCCATGATCCTCTCATATCCCTTTTGCCAATCACCTGTCCAGCTCTTGGCTCCATCCCTCCCCCTCCTGTCTTCTCCTATCATTTTAGATCTCCCCCTCCCCCTCCTACTTTCAGATCTCTTACTAGCTCTTCTTCAGTTAGTCCTGACGAAAGGTCCCGACCTGAAACATCGACTGTACCTCTTCCTAGAGATGCTGCCTGGCCTGCTGTGTCCACCAGCAACTTTGATGTGGGTTGCTTGAATTTCCAGCATCTGCAGAATTCCTTGTGTTTGTCCTAACCTATTCAATCTTTTCATATAACTCAGGTCCTCACGTGCTTATAAATTTTGTCTGTACTCTTTCAACCTTGTTTACATATTTCCTGTAGAGAGGTGATTAAAACTGCACACAATACTGCAGATTAGGCCTCACCAACATCTTTTACAATTTCTACATTATATCCCATCTCCTGTACTCAGTGCTTTGATTTCTGTAGGCCAATGTGCCAAAAGCTTTCTTTACGACTGTGACACCACCTTTAATGAATTATGTACCTGTATTTCCAGATCCCTTTGTTCTACTACACATCTCAATGCCCTACTATTCACTGTGGAAGACCTACCCTGCTCGGTCCTATCAAAGTGCAAAACCTTGCACTAGTCTGCATTAAATTCCATCTGCCATTTTTCAGCCCATTTTTCCAGCAGATGCAAATCTCTCTGGAAGCCATGATAACCCTCCTCACTGTCCACTACACACCTAATCTCAGTGTCACCTGCAAATTTGTTGATCCAGTTAACCACATTATCATCCAGATCATTGATACAGATGACAAACAACAACGGACCCAGCACCAGTTCCTGTGACACTCCACTAGTCACAGGCCTCCAGTCTGAGACATAACCCTCTATTACACTCTCTGGGTCCTCCCACAAAGCCAATGTATAATCTCATTTACTACCTCATCTTGAATGCTGAGTGACTGAGCCTTGTCAAATGCTGTACTAAAGTCCACATAGACAACAGCCACTGCCTTGCCTTCATCCACTTTCTTAGTAACTTCCAGGAAAAACTATAAGATTGGTTCGACATGACCCACCATGCAGGAAGCCATGCTGACTATCCTTAATCAGTCCATGCCTACCCAATTGATGTCAGTCTCACCGGCCTATCATTTCCTGGTTTAAAATTAGAGCCTTTTTTAAATAGCGGAACAACATTGGCTATCCTCCAATCCTCTGGTACCTCTCCTGTCACTAAATATGTTTTAAATATCTCTGCCATGGCCCTGGCAATTTCTGCATTTGTCTCCCACAGGGTCCGAGGGAACATCTTGTCAGGCCCTGGAGATTTATCCACCCTGATATGCTTCAGGATAGCAGACATCTCCTCCTTTGTAATCTGCACAGGGTTCATGAAGTTGATGCCATTTTCCCTCACTTTTACAGATTCTGTATCCATCTCCCAGATAAATACAGATGGTAAAAATACATTTAAGATCTCCCCCATCTGTTTTGGCTCCACACTTTCTGGTTTTCCAAAGGACCAATTTTGTCCCTTACAATCCTTTTGCTCTTAGCATGTCTGTAGAATCCCTTTGGATTCTCCTTCACCTTGTCTGCTAGAGCAAATTCATGCCTTCTTTTAGCCTTCCAGATTTCTTTTAAGTATTCTCTCGCATTTCTTGTACTCCATAAGCACCTAGTTTTTCCTGCTTGCCTTTATCCGCTATGCACCTTCTTTTCTCTTAACCAGGGCCTCACCAGGGTTCCCTGCACCTGTTATCTTTTATTCTGATGGGCACGTACAAGCTTTGTACTCTCAAAATTTCGTTTTTCAAGGCCTCCTACTTACCAGGTACACCGTTGCTAGAAAACAGCCTGTCCCAGTCCACACTTGCCAGATCATTTCTGATATCTTCAAAACTGGCCTTTCTCCAATTTAGAATTTCAACCTGCAGACCAGACCTATCTTTTTGCGTATTTGTTTTGAAACTAATGGCATTGTGGTCACTGGATACAAAGTGTTCCCCTACGCAAACTCTGTCACCTGCCCTGTCTCATTCCCTAATAGCAGATCCAGTATCGCACTCACTCTTTTTAGGACTTCTACATACTGATTAAAGAAACTGTCCTGAACACACTTGATAAACACTATTCCATCTAGTTCTTTTACAGTATGGGAATCCCAGTCAATATGTGGAAAGTTAAAATCACCTAATATAACAACCTTATGTTTCTTGTAACAGTCTGTGATCTCTCTACAACTTTGTTCTTCTAAATCCCTTGGACTGTTGGGTGGTCTGCAATATATTCTCATTAACGTGGCATACATTTCTTATTTCTCAGTTTCACCCATAATGCCTCAGTAGTCAAGTCTCCTGATGAAGCACTGCAGTCACATTTTCCTTGACTAGTAACGCCACCACTCCTCTAGTTCTGTCACGTCTAAACCAACAGAATCCGGAATATTGAGCTGCTAGTCCTGCCCCTCCTGCAACCATGTCTCACTAATGGCGATAACGTCATAATTCCAGGTGTTGATCCATGCCCTGAGTTCATCCACCTTTCATAGACGCATAGAAAACCTACAGCACAATACAGGCCCTTTAGCCCACAAAGTTGTGCCAAACATGTCCCTACCTTAGAAATTACTAGGCTTACCTATAGCCCTCTATTTTTCTAAGCTCCATGTACCTATCCAAAAGTCTTATAAAAGACCCTATCGTATCCGTCTCCACCACCGTTGCCGGCAGCCCATTCCACGCACTCACCACTCTCTGAGTAAAAAAACTTACCCCTGATATCTCCTCTGAACCTACTCCACCTTAAACCTGTGTCTGCTTGTGGCAACCATTTCAGCCCTGGGAAAAACGATCAATGCCTCTCATCATCTTATACGCCTCTATCAGGTCACCTTTCATCCTCCGTCGCTCCAAGGAGAAAAGGCCAAGTTCACTCAACCTATTCTCATAAGGCATGCTCTCCAATCCAGGCAACATCCTTGTAAATCTCCTCTGCACCCTTTTTATGGCTTCCACATCCTTCCTGTAGTGAGGCGACCAGAACTGAGCACAGTACTCCAAGTGGGGTCTGACCAGGGTCCTATATAGCTGCAACATTACCTCTCGGCTCCTGAACTCAATTCCACGATTGATGAAGGCCAATACACCGTACGCCTTCTTAGCCACAGAGTCAACCTGTGCAGCTGCTTTGAGCATCCTATGGACTCGGACCCCAAGATCCCTCTGATCCTTCACCCTGCCAAGAATCTTACCATTAATACTATATTCTGCCATTATATTTGACCTACCAAAATGAACCACTTCACACTTAACCTGGGTTGAACTCCATCTGCCACTTCTCAGCCCAGTTTTGCATCCTATCAACATCCCGCTGTAACCTCTGACAGCCCTCCACATTATCCACAACACCTCCAACCTTTGTGTCATCAGCAAATTTACTAACCTATTCCTCCATTTCCTCATCCAGGTCATTTATCAAAATCACAAAGAGCAGGGGTCCCAGAACAGATCCCTGAGGCACTCCACTGGTGACCGATCTCCATGCAGAATATGACCCATCTACAACCACTCTTTGCCTTCTATGGGCAAGTCAGTTCTGGATCCACAAAGCAATGTCCCCTTGGATCCCATGCCTCCTTACTTTCTCAATAAGCCTTGCATGGGGTAGCTTATCAAATGCCTTGCTGAAATCCATATACACAACATCTACTGCTCTTCCTTCATCAATGTATTTAGTCACATCCTCAAAAAATTCAATCAGGCTCGTAAGGCACGAACTGCCTTTGCCAAAGCCAGGCTGACTATTCCTAATCATATTATACCTCTCCAAGTGTTTATAAATCCTGCCTCTTAGGATCTTCTCCATCAACTTACCAGCCACTGAAGTAAGACTCACTGGTCCATAATTTCCTGGGCTACCTCTACTCCCTTTCTTGAATAAAGGAACAACATCCGCAACCCTCCAATCCTCTGGAACCTCTCCCGTCCCCAGTGATGATGCAAAGATCATCACCAGAGGCTCAGCAATCTCCTCCCTCACCTCCCACAGTAGCCTGGGGTACATCTCATCTGGTCCTGGCGACCTATCCAACTTAATGCTTTCCAAAAGCTGCAGCACATCCTCTTTCTTAATACTCAATTTCCTTCATGCTCAAGCTTTTCAGTCTGCTGCAAGTCATCACTACAATCACCAAGATCCTTTTCCATAGTGAATACTTAATAGTCATTAAGTACCTCTACTATTTCCTCCGGTTCCATACATACTTTCCCACTGTCACTGTAGAATGCCTTGGAGTTTTCCTTAATCCTGCCCGCCAAGGCCTTCTCATGGCCCCTTCTGGCTCTCCTAATTTCCTCCTTAAGCTCCTTCCTGTTAGCCTTATAATCTTCTAGATCTCTAACATTACCTAGCTCTTTGAACCTTTTGTAAACTTTTCTTTTCTTGACTAGATTTATTAAAGCCTTTGTACACCATGGTTCCTGTACCCTACCATAACTTCCCTGTCTCATTGGAACATTCCTGTGCAGAACTCCACACAAATATCCCCTGAACATTTGCCACATTTCTTCCGTACTTTTCCCTGAGAACATCTGTTTCCAATTTAAGCTTCCAATTTCCTGCCTGATAGCCTCATAATTCCCCTTACTCCAATTAAACGCTTTTCTAATTTGTCTGTTCCTATCCCTCTCCAATTATGATCACTATCTCCAAAGTGCTCTCCCACTGAGAGATCTGACACCTGACCAGGTTCATTTCCCAATACCAAATCAAGTACAGCCTCTCCTCTTGTAGGCTTATCTACATATTGTGTCAAGAAACCTTCCTGAACACACATAACAAACTCCACTCCATCTAAACCCCTTGCTCTAGGGAGATGCCAATCGATATTTGGGAAATTAAAATCTCCTATCACGACAACTCTTATTATTACACCTTTCCAGGATCTGTTTCCCTATCTGCTCCTCAATATCCCTGTTACTATTGGGCGGCCTATAAAAAACACCCAGTAGAGTTTTTGACCCATTCCTGTTCCTAACCTTCACCCATAGAAACTCTGTAGACCAGTGGTCCCCAACCACCGGGCCGCAAAGCATGCGCTACCGGCCCGCGAGGAAGCGATATGATTTGGCAATATGAGTCAGCTGCACTTTTCCTCATTCCCTGTCACGCCCACTGTTGAGCTTGAATTCGCGCGAGGTCATTACCCGCGTGTCATCCATTTCAGCGCGGGAAGGAGATCAACTCCTCGAGTCGGGCTGGAAAGTATGTTTGACGTAACATCTCAGCCGGCATTCTGGATCAAAGTCAAGGCTAAGTATCCTGAGATAGCCAGGAAAGCACTGAAAACGTTACTTCCATTTCCAACATACCTCTGCAATGAATGCAACGAAAACTAAATTGCGGAATAGACTGGACATCAGGAACCCCCTTTGAGTATCGCTGTCTCCCATCACCCCTCGATAGGACTGTCTTGTTGCAGGAAAACAAGCCCAGGGCTCCCACTGGTTCAGCGATATTGGTGTGTTGCAATGATTTTATATGTTCATATGGGGAAAATATGTGCTGTGTATTTAATAGCCAAACGTTACTTAAAATGCTATGATGCTAATGACTTATATAACCATATAACAATTACAGCATGGAAACAGGCGATCTCTCCCCTTCTAGTCTGTGCCGAACGCTACTCTGACCTAATCCCACCGACCTGCACTCAGCCCACAACCCTCCATTCTTTTCTTGTCTATATACCTGTCGAATTTTTCTTTAAATGATAATATCGAACCTGCCTCTACCACTTCTACTGGAAGTTTGTTCAACACTTACTTCAAGCTCCCCTGATAATTGACTTATCACTATATTCATGCGAGGAAAATATGTGCTGTGTGTTTAATATTAAATTCGTTAGATAAACCCTTTTAGAAAGGAAATTGAGTGTATTAGCCACTTATCACCGATATTTCGGCAGTGATTAACACGCCCCCCCCCGCCCCCCCCCCACCCCCCCGAACAGAATCGCCAAAAACGATTTATAGGAAAAAGCGTACACGCGTGCGCATTGGTGCCTGCGCAAGGCTTCATGGTCATTGTAGTCTTTTCGGGGTAAACCCAGCATATTCGACTGCTACTCTCGTCTGTTGGCAACCCTACCACCACCACCGCCCCACCCCCACCCCCCGCTTGGCCGGTCCGCAAGAATATTGTCAATATGAAACCGGTCCGCAGTGCGAAAAAGGCTGGGAACCCCTTCTGTAGATAACCCCTCTATGACGTCCACCTTTTCTGCAACCGTGACACTATCTCTGATCAACAGTGCCACGCCCCCACCTCTTTTGCTTCCCTCCCTGTCCTTTCTGAAACATCTAAAACCCGGCACTTGAAGTAACCATTCCTGTCCCTGAGCCATCCAAGTCTCTGTAATGGCCACCACATCATATCTCCAAGTTTTTAATGCTTAAAAATTCAAGTTTGGATTGGATCAGATTTATCAAACCAGTACATAGTGGGAAATGGCACACCTCAAGGTAGTGTGATTAGCCCGTCACTTTTCATCATTATGATCAATGATGTCTTCACAAAGGTACCAGTGGATATAGGTAGGTCACTGTTTGCGGATGTTGGGGACTTGTGGAAAAGAGGCAGGAACATGGAGCATATAATCAGGAAACTACAAGGAGCAATTGATGAAGTGGTGGAGTGGGGTTATGATTGGGGATGTAGATTTTCAGTAGAAAAAACTCAAACTGTATTTTTCACGAGGAAAAGAATTGAGGTAGGGAAGAAATAAAGGATGTATGGAATTGAATTAGAAAGGGTTGGATCATTTAAATTTCTGGGAGTTATATTTGATTCACAATTAACATGGGCAGACCATATCAGGAAAGTTAAGGAGAAATGTAAAAAAGTAATAAATGGGATGAAATGTTTGACTGGTAGGGAATGGGGAGTAAGTTGTTCAGCGTTGAAGAGAATGTATATGGCTTTAGTAAGATTAGTGTTGGACTATGGAAAGATAGCATATAGATCAGCAGCTAGGTCTCTTATAAGGAAACTGGATGTGATTCAGGCTCAGACTTTGAGAGTGTGCAGTGGGGCTTTTAAAACATCACCAGTATGAGCCCTACAGGTAGAAATAGGAGTAATGCCTTTGGAACTAAGAAGGATGCAATTGATGGCAAACTACTGGGCTAATTTGCAGGGACACAATGATTCTCACCCTGCTAAAGGAGTGTTGCAGGAGTGCTGGGAAAATAGGAGGTTTCAGAGGGATAACTTTAGTCGGCTAGGGAATGATATTGCTAAAGAATGTGGAGAGTTTGATCTAAGGATAAGTCCTTCAATATTTAGTTGTAGCTCCATGGAAGCTTGTATGGCCTGACATAGACTGGCATTTGTTAGAGGTAAAAAGGAAATGAAAATATAACACTGATTTGGTAAGTGCATTTAACTGTCGTGATGGAAAAGTATGGTGATTATACTCAGATTTATACGGATGGTGCTAAGGAACCTGAAACAGGAGTGACAGGGTTTGGGGTGGCTATACCAGCAAAAGAAACTGGAATCAGCAGAAGAACATCTAATAAGTTAGGGGTGTTTACAGTGGAGATACTGGCAGTGTTGGTTGTGTTGCGATGGGTGGAGAAAGCTAGACAAGTCAAAGTGTTGATATGCTCAGATTCATCCTCAGTTCTAGTAAGTTCAAGGTCTTTTCACTCAAACAGTCGGCAAGATGTACTTTATGAAGTCCTTCAGTCAGTCACAAGAATTGCAAATCAGGGAGGTCAGGTAAAATTTCCATGGGTTCCAGCACATGTAAGAGTGAAGGGGAATGAGAGGGTGGATGAGTTGGCAAAGAGGGCATTAAAGAAAGAAAATGTAGAAATGCACATTAGTATCAGTAAAGCAGAGGTTAAGTGTGTAATCTGGGGAAAAAAAATCAACCAAATGTGGCAAGAAAGATGGGACAGGGAGGGGAAAGGGAGGTATTTATATCAAATACAAAAAAGTGTTGCAGGTACTAGGGTAGGTAGTGGATACAGAAGAGAGGAAACTGTGGACTAGGTTAAGGCTGCGGCACTGTGCATTAAACAAAACATTGAAAATGATAGGGAAACACCAGACAGGATTGTGTGAGGAATGTCAGGAAGAGGAGTCAGTAGAACATGTAGTTCTGAGTTGCAGGAAGTATGGGATACAGAGAGAGATGATGAGAATTAATCTAAGGGAACTGGGAGTGCAGGAATTCACATTAAAAGGGTTGCTGGGCATGGGTGAGAGAGCACAGGTCAGGGTATTTTTAGCTTTCTTAAGGGGTACAGGGTTTTTTTTATAGGATATGATGGATAAGCAGGAATAGGGTACTAGGATGGCTAAAGATGGGAGGATAAAGTGTAGGTTAGGGTATGTGTGTGTGTCTGATTGTGTGAAGGGATTTGGAATGTAAGTCTATTGCACACTCCGGAGCAGAAGGTGGTGATAATGCACCACTAAGCTGGGTGCCAACCACCGTAAAACAAGAAGAAGATATCTCCAAGTTCTGATCCATGCTGTAAGCTCATCTGCTTTATTCACAACACTCTCTACATTAAAATAGACACATCTCAAACCTTTGGTCTGAGTGCGCCCCTTCTCTGTCTCCTACCTATCCTCCCTCTCGCACTGTCTACAAGCTTTTTCTATTTGTGAGCCAACCTCCTCTTCCCCAGTCTCTTCAGTTCGGTTCCCACCTCCCAACAATTCTAGTTTAAACTCTCCCCAGTTAAACTCCCCATCAGTATATTGGTCTCCCTGGGATTCAAGTGCAACCTGTCCTTTTTGTATAGGTCACACCTGTCCCAAAAGAGGTCCCAGTGATCCAGAAATCTGAATCCCTGCCCCCTGCTCCAATCCTTCAGCCACACATTTATCCTCCACCTCATTCTATTCCTATTCTCACTGTCATGTGGCACAGGCAGTAATCCTGAGATTACTACCTTTGTGGTCCAGCTTCTCAACTTCCTTCCTAACTCCCTGTACTCTTTTTCAGGACCTCTTCCCTTTTCCTACCTATGTAATTGGTACCAATATGCACCACGACCTCTGGCTGTTCTCCCTCTCAGTGCAGGATATCGTGGACACGATCTGAAACATCCCAGACCCTGGCACCTAGGAGACAAACTACCATCCGAGTTTCTTTCCTGCATCCACAGAATCGGCTGTCTGACCCTCTAACTATAAAGTCCCCTATTACTACTGCCTTCCTCTTCCTTTCCCTACCCTTCCGAGGCACAGGGCCAGACTCTGTGCCAGAGGCACGGCCACTGTTGCATGCCCCAGGTAGGCTGTCTTCCCCCCCCCCCCCAAACAGTACTCAACCAGGAGAATTTATTGTCAAGGGGTACAGCCACAGGGGTACTCTCTAGTACCTGACTCTTCCCCTTCTCCCTCCTGACTGTGACCCACTTGTCTGTCTCCTGTGGCCCCATTGTGACAACCTGTCTATAACTCTTTTCTATCACCTCCTTGCTCTCCCTGACCAGGCGAAGGTCATCAAGCTGCATCTCCAGTTCCCAAACCCGGTCCCTTAGGAGCTGCAGCTCGACACATCTGGTGCAGATGTGGCCATCTGGGAGGCTGGGAGACTCCAGGACCTCCCACATCTGACACTGAGCACAGAAAACTGGCCTCACACACATACTTACTCCTTTCTGCAAATAACACCAGTAAACCTACCTCACCTCGTGCCGTTACCATCTAAGCCCTTTGAGCCAAAGCCCGATCACTCTGCTGCCTCTCACTCCACTGCCCGCTAGATATGGTGGTCTTCTTTTTAAACCTTTCATGCTGTACTGGCTGACATCACGCATGTACAATACTTCTTGCTTTGAAATATATGCAGCTCAGGACACTGGTCTTACCATACTCAATCTTTTGATTCCTGACCTTGTCTGAGGTCTTAACACATCTGCCTCCAAAACCTCTCCACTAACTCTTCTGGCACTCTGGCTCCCAACGCCCTACAACTCTATTTTAAACCCCACCATGTAACGCATTACATGGTGCATCGAGGTAGTGCAATAGCAGAGTGCAGAATGCTGTGTTATATTTACAGAGAAAATGCAGTACAGGCAGAAAATAAGGTGCAAGGTCATAACGAGTGGATTGTGAGGTAAGGAATCTATGTTATCATACAAGAGGACCATTTAATCATCTTTTAACAGCAGTGTACAAACTGTCCTCGAGCTTGATGGTTCGTGCTTTCAAGCTTCTGGACCTCCTGCTTTATGAAGGAAGGGAGAAGACAGAATGCATGGGGTGGGTGAGATCTCTGATTATGCTGTTGCTTTACTGAAGAAGCTGGAAATTGAGGCAATGTCAGTCCTCAGAGGGGAGGCTGGTTTGCGTGATGGGCTGGGCTGCATTCACAACCCTTCTCCATCATCTCTTGTGGAGTTTGCGAAGAAAAGAAGTGGAAACCAGAGAGAGATTTTAAAATCTTGGAAGAATTGCATATCAGTGAAGCCAGGGTGATCTGCAGGCCCGGTGATATGACAGATATTATGGTGAGGTCACCTGATGACTTGTTCTCTGTGTTGCTTTAGGAGCCCTCAATTCCCAGATGGACCAAGTTCTTCGCTGTTTCTCACACCACCATACTCCATGAGCAACAGCTTCAACAACCCTGACCCCTACTATTGGCAAGCTATGGTGAGTGTGAAGTTATTGATGAAGTCCTGATGAAATATTGATCAGTCCCGATGAAGGGTCTTGGCCCGAAACATCAACCGTTCATTCCCCTCCATTGATGCTGCCTGACCTTTTGTGTTCCTCCAGCATTATGTGTGTGTGCATTGAATGAATTCACTTTATTTCTTACATCCTTCACATATATGAGGAGTAAAACTCTTTACGTTATGTCTTCAACTAAATGTTCAATCTTTGTAATTTATAATAAACAGAACAGTCAATGTAACATAGAAATCCACTCAAATCAGCGAGAGTTAATCAGTCTGATATCCTGGTGGAAGGAACTGTCCCGGAGCCTGTTGATCCTGGCTTTTATGCTACGGTACCATTTCCAGGATGGTAGCAGCTGGAATAGATTGTGGTTGGGGTGACTTGGGTCCCCAATGATCCTATGGGCCCTTTTTTCACACCTGTCTTTGTAAATGTCCTGAATCATGGGAAGTTCACGGATGCTCTGGGCTGTCTGCACCACTCTCTGCAGAGTCCTGTGATTAAGGGAGGTACAGTTCCCATACTAGATAGTGATGCAGCCAGTCAGGATGCTCTCAATTGTGCCCCTATAGAAAGTTCTCAGGACTTGGGGACCCATACCAAACTTCCTCAACCGTCTGAGGTGAAAGAGGCGCTATTGTGCCTTTTTCGCCACACAGCTGGTGTGTATAGACCACGAGGTCCTCGGTGATGTGGACGCCGAGGAACTTAAAGCTGTTTACCCTCTCAACCCCAGATCCATTGATGTCAATAGGGGTTAGCCTGTCTCCATTCCTCCTGTAATCCATAACCAGCTCCTTTGTTTTTGCGACATTGAGGGAGAGGTTGTTTTCTTGACACCACTGTATTAGGGGTAGGCCACCTCGTTATTGTTTGAGATTAGGCCAATCAGTGTAATGTTGTCGGCAGATTTAATTAGCAGATTAGAGCTGTGGGTGGCAACACAGTCACGTGTAAACAGGGAGTAAAGGAGGGACTTAGTACACAGTCATGAGGGGCTCCTGTATTGAGAGTCAGAGAGTTGAAGGTGAGGGAACCCACTCTTACCACCTGCCGGTGATCTGACCAGCCTGTCAAGCCATTTGCTCATTATTGAGGTGAGTACGACAGGACACAAGTTGTTCAGTCATGTTCCCTTGGTCTTTTTTGGCACAGGGACAATGGTGGATAATGGTACCAATAGTGTACATAACCTGCTCTTTTCTCTTTTCTTCCAGCATTGGGGTTGGGTGTGTGTGTGTGTGTGTGTGTGTGTGTGTGTGTGTGTGTGTGTGTGTGTGTGTGTGTGTGTGTGTGTGTGTGTGTGTGTGTGTGTGTGTGTGTGTGTGTTGCTCAAGATTTACAGCTTCTGCAGAATCTCTTGTGTTGAAGTTATTGAGCTGTCTGGTTTTGGACACTGGTAGTCCATCTGGTCTGAAGCCGTAGTTTGTGGCTAATTGCCTAGTTTTGGAGGCACTGGTGTATTTCTTACACAATTTTACATTTGCAGTCAGTGGCCACTTTATTAGGTTTCTCCTGTGTCACTGAGTGTATGTTCATTATGCCAATCACGACTGACGAGTCCCATCTGCCCTGTCCAAATGTGTCAAACAAGCATCACACTATCAATGCTCATTGGGAGAATGCCCTTCTTAGGAAAGCAAAGAATCAAGTCTTTAATTGCTATAACCCCTTCACCACCAGTGGCCTCACAGTGCCAGATGTAGGGTTGGTACCCACTTCCGATGCTGTCTGTGTGGAGTTTGTCCTCGTCAGTCACAGCGTCCCCAGCATCCAGGACACCTTCAAAGGCGATGCCTTAAAAAAGTATCATCCATCATTGAGGACCCCCGTCACCCAGGACAAGCCCTCTTATCACTACCATCAGGGAGGAGGTGCAGGAGTCTGAAGACACACACTCAACGATTCAGGAACAGCTTCTTTCCCTCTGCCTTCAAAATTCAGAATGGAACATGAACCCAAGTACACTACCTCACTTTTTTTGCACTCTCTTTTTGCACGACTTATTTAATTTTATATATAATATTTCTTGTAATTCATATTTTTTCTTAGTTATATATTACAATGTACTGCTGCCACAAAACGACAAATTTCATGACATTTGCCAGTGGTATTAAACCTGATTCTAGTTCTCCAGGTTCCTCCACAAAGCCATGTGGAGATGGTGGGTTAATTAGCTGCTGTACGTGGCTGCCAATGTGTGGGTACCTGGGTAAAGTGTGGACGTAATGGGAAGGAATAAAATAGATTGGTGTAAGATGGGTGTCAATGGGTGGTCGATGGTTGACATGGACTCAATGGGCTGAAGAGCCTGCTTCCACCCACTCTCTGACTATGACTCGGAGAAATGCAAGAATCATTAATTTTTCATTCATGGGCCTTGTTTCCTTGGCATTAGGGTTTGTTTTTCATCAGTTGCACCTGAGAGACACAAGTGTGCAATCTGCGCTTGTAAAAAGGTCCTTAAATATATACAGTAAACACACCAAGTGCTGGAGGAACTCAGCAGATCAAGCAGCATCTGTGGAGGCAAAAAAACAGTCGATGTTTCGGACAAAGTCCCTTCGTTAGGACTTTAAAGGAAGGGAAAGGATGTCAGAATAAAAAGGTGGGGGAGAGGAAGGAGGATAGCTGGAAGATGTTAGGTAAAGTCAGATACGTGAGGAGGGATGATGAAGTAAGCAGCCGGGAGCTGACAAGTGGGAAAGGTAAAGGGCTGGAGAAGAAGGAATCTGACAGGAGAGGAGAGTGGACCATGGGAGAAAGGGACACCAGGGCAAGATGAGAGGCAGGTGAGGAGAAGTAAGAGGCCAGAGGGCAGAATTGCAGAAAAGGGATGGGGAGGGGAAATAAAACAAAGGAGAAATCCCTTTCACACTCTCCCATCTCGTCACACACAGTTAGGCTTCCAACCCCAGGACTGGCTGCGTTCAGACCTTGGCCCCAGACTCTCAGACTCGCAGTCAAACCTATGATCAGCGTGTCCTGGGGTTGGTGCCCAAAGGTTAAACCTCTGCTCGACATGTCCTGGCATAGGTGAAGTCCGGAGGACAAAGCTGAAGGTGGATGTATGGAGATCAGCAAGTCTGGAGGTACAGACCCAAAGGTCAAGTCTGCACATCTCCTCTCTTTACAATTCAACCCAAGCGTTTCCTGTGCCCCCTCCCTGGGGTATTTCCTGTGCAAACCCTTCCCAAGGCATTTTTTGTGCACCCCCTCCACGCTCCCACGGATTTCCTCCACCCACCTCCCCCATGTCCCGGGTTTCCTTTGACTTTGCCTGAGAATTCTTCACTGTGACCTTGACGCAGGCTTTCGAACCACAATGTTGACTTCTGCTATTCACAAAGTACTCTGCAGATGCTGGGGTCAAAGCAACACTCACAACATGCTGGAGGAACTCAGCAGGTCGGGCAGCATCCGTGGAAACGATCAGTCAATGTTTCAGGCCGGAACCTTTACACCTCCTTTGGTAGAGAGATATCTCCACCCACCACCTCTTATTAGATTAAATGAGTAATTAATAGTACCATGGCAAGGTAGCATAGTGGTTAGCACAAGGATTTACAGAACCAACGACGGGTTCAATTCCCATCACACGGTAGTGTAGTGGTTAGCACAACACTTTACAGTACCAGCAACAGGTTCATTTCCCATCACACGGTAGTGTAGTGGTTAGCACAATGATTTACAGTACCAACGATGGGTTCAGTTCCCATCACACGGTAGTGTAGTGGTTAGCACAATGATTTACAGTACCAACGATGGGTTCAGTTCCCACCACTGTCTGTAAGGAGTTTGTACATTTTCCCCATGACCGTGTGGGTTTCCTCCGTGTGCTCTGGTTTCCTCCCGCAGTCCAAAGACATATGGGTTTGTAGGTTAATTAGTTGTCCAGTAATTGGGCTAGAATTAAATCAGGGACTGCTGGACATTGCGGCTCGAAGAGCCGGAAGGACCTGTTCTGTGCTTGTTCTAGATGATCTCATTAATAATAATCTAGATTGGTTGAGTTTTACTTGTTGCATGTGCATTGGAACATTGAAACACACAGTGAAATGTATGGTTTCAGCTCAGCGACCAACACAGTCCAAGGATGTGCTGGGGGAAGCCAGCACATGTTGCCATGCTTTTGGCACCAACATAGCATGCCCACGACACATTAACCATTTAACCAGCAGGCTACTGTACGCACAAGAGATTCTACAGATGCTGGAAGTCTTGAACAACACACACAAGATGCTGGAGAAACTCAGCAAGTTAGGCAGCATCTATGGAGAGGAATAAACAGTCAACATTTCAGGGCTGGAATACACTTCATCAGGACTGGAAGCAGAGGATGCAGGCAAAGCCCTCCCAACCACTGAGCACAATTACATGAAATACTGTCAAAGGAAAGCAGCATCCATCATCAGAAATCCCCACCACCTAGGCCATACCATCAGGAAGAAGGTACAAGAGCTTCAGGACTTGCAACACCAGGTTCAAGAACAGTTTCTACCCTTTAACCATCAGGCTCTTGAACAAAAGGGGATAACTTCACTCACTTGCCCATCCATTGAGATGTTCCCACAATCAATGATCTTACTTTAAGGACTCTTTATCTCATTATTTCATGTTCTCATTATTTATTGCTTTATTTATATTTGCATTTACAGTTTGTTGTCTTGAGCACTCTGATCTTTCATTGATCCTGTTATAGTTACTATTCTGTAGATTTGCTGAGTATGCCCACAAGAAAATGAATCTCAGGGTTGTATATGGCGACACCTATGTAGTTTAATAATAACATTTTCTTTGAGCTTTGAAAGGAATACAGTCAGCCCTCCTTATCCGTGAGTTCCGCATGCGCGAATTCAACCAACTACGAATCGGGAAAACCTGGAAGTTCTCTCTCCAGCACTTGGTGTTCGAGCATTGTTTGCCTCGCGTCTCATTCATTCGCTAATTTGTTTCTGTGAAAAAATGGCTCCTAAAAAGCAATTACGTGGTCAAAGCAATTCCTCAAAGGCTAAGTGGGAGCGTAAAGTGCTCTCTCTCGCCGAGAAATTAGAAATACTAGATCTTTTGAAAAGTGGCATGTCGCATTCCGAAGTGGGCCGTAAGGTCGGTAAGAGTGAATCGAGCATTCGCACAATAAAGCAGAAAGAAGCTGAAATTTGTGCAAGTGTTAGTGCCAGGGATGGCTGGCTGGCGGGCGATGTAAAGTGCTACAGCCTCAATAACTTAAAGATCACAGGAGAATCGACATCGGCGTTCCCAGGAGAGCTACGATGGTTGTGTCTGTACTGAACATGTACAAACTTTTTTTCCTTGTCATTATTCCCTACAGTATAACAACTATTTACATAGTATTTACATTGTATTAGTTATTATATGTCAACGGAACAGAAACACTGCGGGCAGCGGGTCCTGTGCTGCCCTGGGTCCCAAGGTCCACCGGCACTGAGACAGGTTAAATAAGGGAACATCCGCATTTCTTGGTATCCGTGGGGGATGGTCTCGGAACCAATCCCTCGCGGATAAGGAGGGCCGACTGTAATGAAGTAGTATTCTTGGGTTTGTGGACTGCTCAGAAATCTGATAACAGAGGAAAAGCATTGTTGAATGTGGGCCTTCAGACTCCTGTACCTGATTGTAGTAATGAGAAGAGGACAACTCCTGGTTGGTGAGGATCCTTAATTCAGCCTTTTGAGACATCGCCTTTTGAAGATGTCCTTGATGGTGGGCAGGCTGGTGCCCATGATGGAGCTGGCTGATTCTGACATCCTCTGTGCAGTACTGAGGCAATGCGACACTGTCCTGATAAACACCTGTTTCTTCCCCTCCCTGGATACTGCCTGACCTGCTATGCTACAGTTTCACTAAGACAGTCCGTTCTTTCTTTCAGATGAATTCCTACGCACTGCAGCAGTATCACCTCCATTCCCAGATACTTCAACAACAGCAAGGATACTACCAGCCGTTTTCCCAGCAGGTCAGAGCACCGATGCCCCCGATCCCCTACTACGGCCAGCCACAGAGCTTCACGGCCAGGCCCGGCCCTCCTGTGCAGGACAGCTGGCCATCACAGGACCCTGACCACGGGAGCGGCCGCGACAGTGCAGGAGGCAAGAGTGTGGGTTCAGACACCGACAGTGACAGCAGAGGCCAAACGTTCCAGAGCTTTGGCAAGCATGTGTACAGGAAGCACAGATCCAAAAAGAAGAAATACTGACAGTGGGAGAAGGGCTGGTCTCAGAGGAGACATTTAAACAATCCAGCTGCTTCTACAGACACTGACTTAAGCTAAACACTCTGATGTTGTTGGACTAGGTTGCATTGGTTGTATAGAACTGTGCAAAAGTCTTAGGCACCTATGTATAACTAGGGTTCCTAAAACTTTCAAACAGTTCTGTACGAAGGCAGGGTTAATTTGGCAAAGGAGAGTGAGCATCACTCACACACGGACAGCCACAGTGTTGTTACTGGCTTGAAGGGAAGTGTGGGAATCATCTGGTTGGCCAGGCCACTTATATGGTTGAAATCACATCTCTCCAGTCTTGGAGTACAGCTAGAAATATATATTGGAGCTGCAGCCTGCTGTTGTTACTACGACTACATTCATGGGAGAGATTTGAATGAGTGAATTTAAGAGCAAGATACACAAAATGCTGGAGGAACTCAGCAGGTCAGGTAGCATCGATGGAAATGAATAAGCCTTTCAAGGCCGACACCCTTCATCAGGACTCATGAAGTCTCAGCCTAAAACGTCGACTGTTTATTAATTTCCATAGATGCTGCCTGACCTCCTGGGTTTCTCCAGCACTGTGTGTGTTACACTCTGGATTTCCAGCATCTGCAGTATCTCTTGTGTTTAAGAGCGATGCCCGAGTAGTGTATTATAGATCTCGCTGTTGCATTAGTCCAGGGTGTGATATTCCTTCTGGTGGGACTGAATGAGTGTAACCAGCCCTTGCACTTGGCCAAGCAGAGGGGTAAAAAACGTTTTGTGCAATTGGTACTGTACATTTGAAAGCACTGTGTACTATGTCCCTGTGTGTCCCTGATTCTCAGTACCTCCGTACTGCAAATACCGAACTGCCGAGTTTACTCATTAAATCTGAATTAGCTGCATGTTTGTCACCTTCAGAAATTAAATATTATTGCTCTCAGATCAGTCCTCATGTTTAAAAGGTGCTAATGTTCCTTGTACATTGAAAGCCCCAGACAGAGCAGAGGTGGAGAGGATGTTTCCTATGATGGGGAGTCTAGGACCAGAGGGCACAGCCTCAGAACAGAGGGATGTCCATTTAGAACAGAGATGAGGAGAATTTCTTTATCCAGAGGGTGGTGTATTCACTGACACAGGTGGCTGTGGAAGCCAAGTCTCTGGGTATAGGTTCCTGATTAGTCAGGGTGTCAAAGGTTATGGTGAGAAAACTGCAAAATGAGGTTGGAGGGGGATAATAAATCAGCCATGAGGGAATGGCAGGGCAGATGTGATGGGCTGAATGGTCAAATTCTGCTCCTCTGTCTTATGGTATTGATGAAGAGCACTTCCTTATTCAACTAATTGTCATTCAACCATACATGAATACAGCCAAATGAAACAGTGTTTCTCCGGGGCCAAGGCGCAAATCACAGTACCAACAGCACACAGCACATATAATTATGATAGCAGAAAACCGTGCAGTCAAAAAAATTAACGTCAGCCCAAGTCTGAGAGTAACATGGCCGTAAAATGTTGATACATGGGATGTTGCTGCGGTTCAGCCTGTTCTTCCACTAAATGACCTCCAGAGGGCAGCACCAAGCAGACACTTGATTGTCCATTGAGGTGTAATCCAGCCATTTGCCCAAAGCTGAAGGAGGGCACGATGAAAGGCCACAGCTCAGCATCCTCCCACTGGTCACTTTGCTTCACAGCACCCTCTTCACCAATTTGAAGAGGAACACCAAGTCCCCAACCTGACAACGTGAACATCAATTTCTCCAGCTTCCAGTAACCACTCTGCTCTGTTCTCCCCCACCCCCTTATCCCTGAACACACTGACCCCACCCTCTCGATCTGCCCATCAACCACACTCCAGTTCCCCTCCTTACCTTTCTTTCTTTGTTAATCTTTTTGTTGATTTAAAAGGAGCATAAATACAATCAAGAGAATTATCTCAAATATATATAGCAGTAACAATATAAACCGAGATTAAGATAGACATTGTCAAAATCATAGATATTGTTAAACTAGTATAAAATATATAATAAAAAATGAAAATAGCAATTCTCCTCTTATCAGTTTATGAAGAGAAAAGAAAAAACATTGAGTTTTAAATGAAGAGAAGAAAAAACCCACTACACTACATAAAAAAAAGAACAAAAAAGGGACTGGCAGTCCATTTTGAGGATACGACCAAAAAAAAAGACTTTCTGATCAAATCTAAAACTTGAAAAAAAAGATTGCAAGAGTAATAAATCAAATTAAATGAAAATATTGGATAAAAGGTCGCCAGATTTGCTCAAAAGTATCAAATGCCCGACTTCTTATTTTCTCTAAACTTAAACAGGACATAATGGAGGAGAGCCAATAAACCTCCTTACCTTTATTCAGTGATGCACTGTCCTCTCCTGTCAGATTCCATCTGCAGCCATTAGTCACTTCCACCTATCACCTCCCAGCTTCTTACATCATTCCCACTCCCCCCCCATCCCTACCTGCCTAACTTCCCCTTTTCACACCTGGATCCACCTATCACCTGCCAGCGCTCGCTTGCTCTACCAACTCCCCTCCACCCTTTTATACTGACCCTCATTCCTGTCCTGAAGAAAGGTCTCAACCCAAAATACTGATTGCTTCTTCCCCACCATAGACGCTGCCTGACCTGCTGAATTCCTAACCAAGAGAGAACCTGCAGGTGTTGGAAATCCAAGAAACACACACAAAATGCTGGAGGAACGCCAAAGGGTCTCGGCCCAAAATGTCGATTGCACTTTTTTCCATAGATGCTGCTTGGCCTGCTGAGTTCCTCCAGCATTTTGTGAGTGTTGCTGAATCCCTGAAGCATTTTGTGTGAATTGCTCCTGATTTGCAGCATGTGCAGAATCAGATGTGTGAACACCGAGGTCTTTACAGGTGCGGTCATAGGCCAGGGTTCACTCCCTTCCCACTGTTATGCGTCCAGTTCCATTCCAGAAGGGACAGTCACACACACTCCCAGCGGTGTTACAATTAACAAGCATGCTTACTATGAGCTGGAGAGAACTTGGACATCAATTAGATTCCGTTTCAGATTTATTTATCACATAGTGTCATAGAGCACCACAGCACAGAAACAAGCCCTTTGGTCTATCTAGTCTGTTCAAGCTATTATATTGTCTAAATCCATTGACCTGCACCTGGACCATAGCGGACCATACCCCTCCCATCCTTGTGTGTGTGTGAACTGTTAGATGTTGAAAATGCACATTGAAAGGTCCAGTGAAATGTACTATTGCATGAACAACCAACACAACCTGAGGAAGTGCTGGAGGCAGCCCGCAAGTCTCACTGCACATTCCAGCAGCGACATAGCAAGCCTATCACGTTCAGCAGGACGACACAAACATTAACAACCACAGAACAAAACAAGACAACAACAGCAAAAGACTCGCAGGCTTGCAGGCACTAGGGCTCCAGTCTCCAATTCCTGGCCCAGACTCCCAGACACTAACCCTCTAACTTCCAGACTCACGAACACTGGAAATCCAACCTCCTTTCCTGGCCCAGACTCCCAGACACTGACCCTCTAGCCTGCACTCCCTGACCCAGACTAGCAGACACTAGGGATCCACCCTCTGGTCTCTGGCCCAGACTCGCAGACTCAACCTTTGGGCTTGTTCCTCTGGACTCCCTCCCTGACTTCAGGCTTTTTACCATTAAACCCCAGGTGAGTGGAAGGGAAGGAGCACAGTGCTACAGCGGTAAGCACCAGTGCATGTGCAGCACCAGGTTGATGTAGGGTGCTGGACACTCAGAGTGCTATCACACACTGTCACTAGGAGCACTACATCAATGTGAACAATGTCAGTCTACTGCACAAAGCAGGTAGTGGAACACCTTTTGACCCATAAAATCATAGAACTTGGGAGCAGAATTGGGTTATTCTGCCCATTGAGTCTGCTCCACCATTCCATCTTGGCTGATTTATTATCCTTCTTAACCCCATTCTCCTGCTTTAACATAGAACATAGAATAGTACAGCACAGTACAGGCCCTTTGGCCCACAATGTTGTGCTGACCCTCAAACCCTTCCTCCCATATAACCCCCCAAATTAAATTCCTCCATATATCTGTCTAGTAGTCTCTTAAACTTCCCTAGTGTATCTGCCTCCACCACTGACTCAGGCAGTGCATTCCACGCACCAACCACTCTGAGTAAAAAAACTTCCTCTAATATCCCCCTTGAACTTCCCACCCCTTACCTTAAAGCCATGTCCTCTTGTATTGAGTAGTGGTGCCCTGGGGATGAGGCGCTGGCTATCCACTCTATCTATTCCTCTTAATATCTTGTACGCCTCCATCATGTCTCCTCTCATTCTCCTTCTCTCCAAAGAGTAAAGCCCTAGCTCCCTTAATCTCTGATCATAATGCATACTCTCTTAAACCAGGAAGCATCCTGGTAATTCTGCTCTGTACCTTTTCCAATGCTTCCACATCCTTCCTATAGTGAGGTGACCAGAACTGGACACAGTACTCCAAGTGTGGCTGAACCAGAGTTTTATAGGGCTGCATCATTACCTCGCGACTCTTAAACTCTATCCCTCGACTTATGAAAGCTAACACCCCATAAGCTTTCTTAACTACCCTATCTACCTGTGAGGCAACTTTCAGGGATCTGTGGACATGTACCCCCAGATCCCTCTGCTCCTCCACACTACCAAGTATCCTGCCATTTACTTTGTACTCTGCCTTGGAGTTTCTCCTTCCAAAGTGTACCACCTCACACTTCTCCGGGTTGAACTCCATCTGCCACTTCTCAGCCCACTTCTGCATCCTATCAATGTCTCTCTGCAATCTTTGACAATCCTCTACACTATCTACAACAACACCAACCTTTGTGTCGTCTGCAAACTTGCCAACCCACCCTTCTAACCCCACATCCAGATCGTTAATAAAAATCACGAAAAGTAGAGGTCCCAGAACAGATCCTTGTGGGACACCACTAGACACAACCCTCCAATCTGAACGTACTCCCTCCACCATGACCCTCTGCCTTCTGCAGCCAAGCCAATTCTGAATCCACCTGGCCAAACTTCCCTGGATCCCGTGCCTTCTGACTTTCTGAATAAGCCTACTGTGTGGAACCTTGTCAAATGCCTAACTAAAATCCATGTAGATCACATCCACTGCACTACCCTCATCTATATGCCTGGTCACCTCCTCAAAGAACTCTATCAGGCTTGTTAGACACGATCTGCCCTTCACAAAGCCATGCTGACTGTCCCTGATGATGATTATGAAGACACGTAGTCCTCTTTTATTGTCATTTAGTAATGCATGCATTAAGAAATGATACATTATTTCCTCCGGTGTGATATCACAAAACACAGGACAAACCAAGGCTGAAAAAACTGACAAAACCACATAATTATAACATATAGTTACAAACAGTGTAATAATACCATAACTTAATGAAGAAGTCCGTGAGCACAGTAAAGTTCAAAGTTTCTCAAATGTCCCACATCTCACGCAGACGGGAGAAGGAAGAAAAACTCTCCCTGCCATGCTGACCACAATCCGACTCTGAGTCATCCGAAACTTCAAGCTCTGATCAGCTCTCCGACACCGAGTACTGAGCGCCATCTCTGTCCGAACGATTCGACCTCCTTCTCAGTCGCCAAAAGCAGGCAAGGCCGGGGATTTTGAGGCCTACCCTCCGAAAGATTCACGACCACACAGTAACGACAGCAGCGAACGGGCATTTCAGAAATTTCTCCAGATGTTCCTCTGTGCTTTCACGTCCGTTCTCCATCAAATCAGAATTGCCCACGGCCCCTATTTAACAGATACGACATAATTTTCACTGGAGAGCTGCGCACACGCGGCGCGCTGCCATCTTCTCCTGCCGCCTAGTATCAGACCATGATTCTCTAAATCCCCATAGATCCTATCTCTAAGAATCTTTTCCAACAGCTTTCCCACCACAGATGTAAGGTTCACTGGTCTATAATTACCCAGACTATCCCTACTACCTTTTTTGAACAAGGGGACAACATTCGCCTTCCTCCAATACTCCGGTACCATTTCCGTGGACGACAAGGACATAAAGATCCTAGCCAGAGGCTCAGCAATCTCTTCTCTCGCCTCGTGGAGCAGCCTGGGGAATATTCCATCAGGCCTCGGGGACTCATCTGTCCTAATGTATTTTAACAACTCCAACACCTCCGCTCCCTTAATATCAACATGCTCCAGAACATCAACCTCACTCATATTGTCCTCACCGTCATCAAGTTCCCTCTCATTGGTGAATACCGAAGAGAAGTATTCATTGAAGACCTCACTCACTTCCACAGCCTCCAGGCACATCTTCCCACCTTTATCTCTAATCGGTCCTACCTTCGCTCCTGTCATCCTTTTGTTCTTCACATAATTGAAGAATGCCTTGGGGTTTTCCTTTACCCGATTCACCAAGGCCTTCTCATGCCCCCTTCTTGCTCTTCTCAGCCCCTTCTTAAGCTCCTTGCTTCCCTATATTCCTCAATAGACCCATCTGATCCTTGCTTCCTAAACCTCATGTATGCTGCCTTCTTCCACCTGACTAGATTTTCCACCTCACTTGTCACCCATGGTTCCTTCACCCTACCATTCTTTATCTTCCTCACCCGGTCAAACTTATCCCTAACATCCTGCAAGAGATCCCTAAACATCGACCACATGTCCATAGTACATTTCCGTGCAAAAACATCATCCCAATTCACACCCGCAAGTTCTAGCCTTATAGCCTCATAATTTGCCCTTCCCCAATTAAAAATTTTCCTGTCCTCTCTGATTCTATCCTTTTCCATGATAATGCTAAAGGCCAGGGAGCGGTGGTCATTGTCCCCCAGATGCTCACCCACTGAGAGATCTGTGACCTGACCCGGTTCGTTATAATACTAGATCTAGTATGGCATTCCCCCTGGTCGGCCTGTCCACATACTGTGACAGGAATCCATCCTGGACACACTTAACAAACTCTGCCCTGTCTAAACCCTTGGAACTAATCAGGTGCCAATCAATATGAGGGAAGTTAAAGTCACCCATGATAACAACCCTGTTGTTTTTGGACCTTTCCAAACTCTGCCTCACAATTTGCTCCTCGTTATCTCTGCTGCTACCAGGGGGCCTATAGAATACCCCCAATAGAGTAACTGCTCCCTTTCTGTTCCTGACTTCCACCCATACTGACTCAAAAGAGGATCCTGCTACATTACCCACCCTTTCTGTAGCTGTAATAGTATCCCTGACCAGTAATGCCACCCCTCCTCCCCTTTCCCCCCTTCTCTATCCCTTTTAAAGCACTGAAATCCAGGAATATTGAGAATCCATTCCTGCCCTGGTGCCAGCCAAGTCTCTGTAATGGCCACTACATCATAATTCCATGTATGTATCCAAGCTCTCAGTTCATCACCCTTTGTTCCTGATGCTTCTTGCATTGAGGTACACACATTTCAGCCCTTCTAGCTTACTGTCTTCACATCGTTTATTCTGCTTCTCTTTCCTCAAAGCCTCTCTGTATGTTAGATCTGGCTTTACTCCATGCACTTCTTTCACTGCTCTATCGCTCTGGGTCCCATCCCCCTTGCAAATTAGTTTAAACCCTCCCGAACCATGCTAGCAAACCTACCTGCAAGGATATTGCTCCCCCTCGAGTTCAGGTGTACCCATCCAATCTGTACAGGTCCCACATTCTCCAGAAGAGATCCCAATGATCCAAAAATCTAAAACCCTGCTCCCTGCACCAACTCCTCAGCCACACATTCAACTGCCATCTCCTCCAATTCTTACCATCACTGTCACGTAGCACTGGTAGCAATCCTGAGAACGCCACCGTTGAGATCCTGTTCTTCAGCTTTCTGCCTAGTTCCCGAAACTCACACTTCAGGACCTCATCCCTCTTCCTGCCTATGTCGTTGGTGCCAACATGTATCACGACTTCTGGTTGCTTTCCCTCTCGTACCAGAATGTCGTGCACCCGGTCAGAGACATCCCGGACCCTGGCACCCGGGAGGCAACAAACCATGCGTGTGTCCTTCTCACGTCCACAAAATCTCCTGTCTGCTCCCCTGACTATAGAGTCTCCAATGACGACAGCTCTCCTCTTCTCCGTCCCACCCTTCTGCACCACCGGGTCAGACCCAGTGCCAGAGGCCCTGCCACCGTGGCTCACACCTGGTCGGTCGTCCCCGCCAACAGTATCCAGAACGATAAACTTATTATTCAGGGGAATGGCTGCAGGGGTGCTCTGCACTACCTGTCTGCTCACCTTCGCCTTCCCCCCTCTGACTGTCACCCAAAGACCTGCTTCCGGTAGCCTAGGTGTGACTACCTCCCTGTAGCTCTCATCTATGACTGCCTCATTCTCCCTTACGAGTCGAAGGTCATCCAGCTGCTGCTCCAGATTCCTTTCTCCCAGCAACTTTTGACACCCTGACTAACCAGGAATATATCAACCTCTGCTTTAAATATACTAAATTACTTGGCCTCCACAGCAGTCCATGGCAACGAATTCCGCAGATTCATCTTCCTCTGTCTAAAGAAATTCTTCCTCATCTCTGTTCTGTCACCCCTGCTGTTCTTCATTGTTCCCTCATCCCCACCTCCCAACTCCTGTTCCTCATTGTTCTCTCACCCCACACCTCCCATTCCTCTTGCCCCGCCTCCCATTCCTCATAGTTCCCTCATCCCCACCTTCCAACTCGTGTTCCTCATTATTCTCTCAACCCACACCTCCCATTCCTCATAGTTCCTGCACCCCACACCTCCTGTTTCTACCTCCTTCCCAAGATCCACAAACCCGCTTGTCCAGGTAGTCCCATTGTTTCAGCTTGTTCCTGTCCCCCTGAACTCATATCAGCATACCTCGACTCTGTTTTATTCCTCCCCACCCCACCCCCAGTTCAGTCCCTTCATACCTACATCCATGAAACTTCGCACACTCTGGAGCTTTTCAATGATTTCAAGTTCCCTGGCCCTGATCATCTTATTTTCACTATGAATGTCCAGTCTCTATACACCTCCATCCCCCATCAGGAAGTCCTCAAAGCTCTCCATTTTTTTTTCTGGACACCAGACCCAACCAGTTCCCCTCCACCACCACTCTTTTCCGTCTAGCAAAATTTGTTGTCACTCTAGATAATTTTTCCTTTGGCTCCTCTCACTGCCTTCAAACAATATATGTAGCCATGGGCACTCACATGGGTCCCAGCTAAGCCTGCCTGTTTAGCAGCTACATGAAACCGTCTATGCCTACACTGGTATCACTCCCCAACTTTTCTTACACTACATCGATGACTGCATTGGTGCTGCTTCCTGCACCCATGCGGAGCTTTGCCTCTCACTTGCATCCTGCCCTCAAATTTCCCTGGTCCATTTCCGACACCACCATCCCCCTTCTCGATCTCTCTGTCTCTGTCTCTGGAGATGGCTCATCCATTGATGTCTATTATAAACCCATAGACTCTCTCAGTTACCTGAACTATACCTCTTCCCACCCAGATTACTTGTAAAAACACCATCCCATTTCTCAATTCTTCCATTTCTGCCACATCTGCTCTCAGGATGAGGTTTTTCATTGTCGAACTAAGGAGATATCCTCCGTCAAAGAAAGGGGCTTCCCTTCCTTCACCATCACCGCTGCCCTCAACTATATCGCTTCCATTTCGCACACATCTGCCCCCTCATCCCATCCTCACCAGGGATAAGGTTCCTCTTGTCCTCACCTACCACTCCACCAGCCACCATGTCCAGTACATCGCTCGCTCGCTTTAAGTGGCATCTGGAAATTCCAGTTGGCGGATAATTTCCCTCCACGCTGCTCTGACATACTGGAAAATCATGTACTCGGCAAGTTACAGCAGTGGTTTGCCTTTGCCTTCTGCCGGGTGAGTTTCAAGAGATCACCACCTCTTGGAGTGGATGACCAGGACGTCCAAGTGCCTTGTCGTGCTCTTAGTGCTCCACAACGCCTGCTGGCCTGTCTTCTTAACTGTTGGACTATTAATCGGTCTCCTCCGCTCAATCTGCCAGGGCCAGACTTCATACGCTGGGATAGGCAAATCCCCTACCTCACCAAGGGTCAAAACCCGTCGGCTACCCTCACCTGGTTTGGCCTGTCTGCTGAGACAGTTTACCGGGGTGTGGCCGCTGCGTGTGCTACAGCTACTTCGAGCCACAGGTGAGAGCTGAGCGCCAGGTGGGGACCAAAGGTGGACGAGCTGCCCTGAAAAAGGGCACGGCAGCCCCCCCCACCACCAGAGGTGCTACCCCTCCCTAGACACCCCATACACCCCAGCACATAATTCTCCATAAATTCCACCATCTCCAGCGGGATCCAACCACCAAGCTCATCTTTCCCTCCCCTCCCCCCACTTTCTGCTTTCCACAGGGATCACTCCCTACGCAACTCCCTCGTCCATTCCTCCTTTCCCACTGATCTCCCAGTGGCACTTATCCTTGCAAGTGGAACAAGCACTACACCTGCCCCTACACCTCCTCCCTCACTACAATTCAGGACCCTAAAGTGTAGCTCCCAGGTGAGGTGACACGTCACCTGTGAGTCTGTTTGGGTCATCTACTGTATCCGGTGCTAATTATGTGGACTTCTCTATCTTAGTGAGATCCAAAGCAGATTGGGAAGCCACTTTGCCGAGCACCTACACTCTGTCTGCCAGAAAAAGTGAGATCTCCCAGTAGCTACCCATTTTAATTCCACTTCCTGATATGTCTATCCACGGCCTCCTCTACTGTCGTGATGAAGCCACGCTCAGGCTGGAGGAGCAACACCTTACATTCCACCTGGGTAGCCTCCAACCTGATGCCATGAGCATCGATTTCTCAAACTTCTGGTTATGCTTTCCCCTCTCCTTCACCATTCCCCATCCCCTTTGCCCCCTCTCACCTTACCTTCTTGCCCGCCCATCACCTCCCTCTGGTGCCCTTTTCCCTTGTCTTTCCTTCATGGCCTTCAGTCCTCTCTTATCAGACTCCCCGTTCTCCAACCCTGTATCTCTTTCACCAATCAACTTCCCAGCTCTTTACTCATCCCTCCCCTTCCCGGTTCCACCTGTCACCTTGTGTTTCTCTCTCCCTTCTCCCACCTTCTAAATCTGCTCCTCGTTGTTTTTTCTCCAGTCCTGCTGAAGGGTGTCAGCCCAAAATATCAACTGTATCTTTTCCTTACAGTAGATGCTGCCTGGCCTGCTGAGTTCCTCCAGCATTTTGTGTGTGTTGACTGTATTCCATCTCATAGTCATAGTCATAGTTATAGTGATAGTCATACTTTATTGATCCCGGGGGAAATTGGTTTTCGTTACAGTTGCACCATAAATAATAAATAGTAATAGAACCATAAATAGTTAAATAGTAATATGTAAATCATGCCAGTAAATTATGAAATAAGTCCAAGACCAGCCTATTGGCTCAGGGTGTCCGACCCTCCAAGGGAGGAGTTGTAAAGTTTGATGGCCACAGGCAGAAATGGCTTCCTATGAGTTGCATCTCGGTGGAATGAGTCTCTGGCTGAATGTACTCCTGTGCCCAACCAGTACATTATGCAGTGGATGGGAGACATTGACCAAGGTGGCATGCAACTTGGACAGCATCCTCTTTTCAGACACCACCGTCAGAGAGTCCAGTTCCATCCCCACAACATCACTGGCCTTACGAATGAATTTGTTGATTCTGTTGGTGTCTGCTACCCTCAGCCTGCTGCCCCAGCACACAACAGCAAACATGATCGCACTGGTCACCACAGACTCGTAGAAACTGCCATTTCTTTGAGCATTTTCCTTGATCCTCTTGTATTAGCCAGGGCTTCTGACCTCAGCACTTTCGTTCCGGCAGATTACTCATTTAATAGCCAAAAAAAATCTTTCAGTCCCTCCAACCAAAGAGCATGCCTCCACAGCCTGCTAAGCAGGAGAATCCCACTTTCTGCCTGGTTTGGAGAGAGGTTGAGTGAGCTCAGGCTACCTGCCAGCCTTCCAGTCAAGATGGCACTTGCGTACAATGCTCCTTTGGCTGACATCTTCTGGATAGATCATGAAACCATATATTTCACTTCTTTCATTTCTTTCACGTTTGTGTTGAGCATGATTATTGAACTGTTGGAGCCTGTGATTTGCAGTTTGGAGATCACTTGGGTGTTTCAGCGCTCTGCAGTCTCCAAGAGGATTCCAGGAGACAGAGGTAGAGTGTGGGAATCTTGTGGTGAGAAGACTGCAAGCTGATGTCGACTCCATTTTGCCAATTAACACTTGCATTGTTTGCTGATTAAAGTGACGAGAGAGATTGAAACACTGCCTGCATTTTTTTTTGCAGAATCAGAATCAGGTTTATTATCACCGGCATGTGACGTGAAGTTTGTTAACTTAGCAGCAGCAGTTCAATGCAATACATAACCTAGCAGAGAGAGAGAAAAAAATAATAATAATAAATAAAATAAAACATAATAAATAAACAAGTAAATCAATTACGTATATTGAATAGATAATTTAAAAATTTGCAAAAACAGAAATGCTGTATAGTAAAAAAAGTGAGGTAGTGTCCAAAGCTTTATTGCTGGGGGACCGCTCTGCTGCCGGAGAGGAGAGACTGCCCTTTTATCGCTGGTGAGCTAGGTCTGCTATGGAGAGGGAGAATCTTGCCCAGGTTTTCTGCGTTTTGGATGTAGACTTGGACTGTGGACTTTTTTCAGTCTTATGGTTTTTTTGTATTCTGTGCTTTTCACCTGATCTTTCTCATTTTTTTGTGTGTGGGGAGGAGGGATATGGGGTCGATCTGTCTGTTCTATTTTGGTTCCTTTTTTTGTGTGGGGAGGGGGGATTTAGGGGTTGATGATTGTGCTGCCCGTTCTTTCCTTTCTTCGTTTTGTGGCTATCTGGAGAAGAAGAATTTCAGAGTTGTATGCTTTGATCATAAATGAATCTTTGAACCTTTTTGTTCTGGAGCAAAAGCGGATAAGAGGTGACTTGATAAATGTGTATAAATGTGTTTGAATGGTCAGCCAGAGTTGACTTCTCAGGATGGAAGTAGCTAATTTTAAGATGATGGGAGGAAGGTATGGGGGAGATGTCAGAGGTAAGATTTTTTACGTAGAGAGTGGTGTGGGCATGGATTTCACTGCCAGGGCACGTGGTAGAGTCAGATGCATTAGAGACATTTAACAGATAGTCACATGGATGAAAGAAAAATGGAGGGTTATATGGGAGGGAAGGGTTGGATTGATCTTAGAGTAGGTTAAAAGGCTGGCAATAACATTGTGGGCCAAAGGGCCTGTACTGTGCTGTAATGTTCTATGTTCCACAGATTCACTACCCTTGCAATGAAGTTTCTCCTCCTGTCAGCCCCAACCTTACTGTGACCCCTTGTTGTGGATTCCTCAGCTGAGAGGAACGTCCTACCCATAATGACCCCAGTGAGCACTCAGTAACACTATTGTAAGTTTCAGAAATTAAAGGTTAACTTTATTTGTCACATGTACATCAAAACTTGCAGCAAAATTTGTCATTTGCATCAACAACCAACATAATCCTGGGATGTGCTGGGGTCACGGACACAGACACGTTTGTCTTTTGAATATGGCAATAAACTGGAGCACCCAGAGGAAACCTGCAGATTTTCATGGAGAATACACAAACACCTGACAGGCAGCGATGGGAATTGAACTCCTGATCGCTGGCACTGAAAAAGTGTTGTGCTAACTGCGATGTTACTGTGACACCCTGCAGCGACTAAAACGAAGGTAAAATATGCCCCATTGTGAATATTTTGATTCCAACAGATAACATGCAGATGTGCGACTGAGGGAAGCATTCCCGTCACCGTCAGGACTTGCTTTCGTCTGCCAGACAGTGTCAAGGTCCTTTCTGGCTGCATTAATATTACTTCAGCCTAGTGAAGCTAATCACAGGTCCTGTAGAAAATGGTGTGCGGAAACATGCTTGACCTGGAGTGTGTATCTGTCTGTGTGGCGGTGCTAATGTCTGATAATGATGCCATTGCCATCTCCTCAGAATTGCAGTTTGATGACAAGCCCATCCACCCGTTGACTTATAGGGAGAGGGAATATGCAAAACAGGATGTATTATGGATTGCTGCGGTGAGCTCCTCTCCACATTATCCACATAATTTACTGCCCTCCATCGCAATGCTTTTTTATCACCATAGCTGACCCCAATCCCTTTTCCGAACAGTTTTCCCCTATATGCTTTATTTGCTGATGAAATGAAATGTTAACTAAATGGCCACAATTTGTAGCGGGCGTATTATCTTGTTGAAGAATGGAGTGAAGAATCATTTTGCTTCAGCCAGGAGCTGCTGGCAATCTATTTAACTATCCATGTATTTTATTCTTCTGCCTTTGTCTGTCTCTTTGTTACATCTCGATGTATAGTTTCTTTGGATTCATCATTCTATAAGATCATAAAACATAGGAGCAGAATTAGGCCCTTTGGTTCTGAAATCATAGTCATAGTTATAGTCATACTTTATTGATCCCGAGGGAAATTGGTTTTCGTTACAGTTGCACCATAAATAATTAAATAGTAATAAAACCATAAATAATTAAATAGTAATATGTAAATTATGCCAAGAAATAAGTCCAGGACCAGCCTATTGGCTCAGGGTGTCTGACCCTCCAAGGGAGGAGTTGTAAAGTTTGATGGCCACAGACAGAAATGACTTCCTATGACACTCAGTGCTGCATCTCGGTGGAATGAGTCTCTGGCTGAATGTACTCCTGTGCCCAACCAGTACATTATGTAGTGGATGGGAGACATTGTCCAAGATGGCATGCAACTTGGACAGCATCCTCTTTTCAGACACCACTGTCAGAGAGTCCAGTTCCATCCCCACAACATCACTGGCCTTTCGAATGAGTTTGTTGATTCTGTTGGTGTCTGCTACCCTCAGCCTGCTGCCCCAGCACACAACAGCAAACATGATAGCACTGGCCACCACAGACTCTTAGAACATCCTCAGCATCGTCCGACAGATGTTAAAGGACCTCAGTCTCCTCAGGAAATAGAGACGGCTCTGACCCTTCTTGTAGACAGCCTCAGTGTTCTTTGTCCAGTCCAGTTTATTGTCAATTCGTATCCCCAGGTATTTGTAATCCTCCACCATGTCCACACTGACCCCCTGGATGGAAACAGGGGTCACCGGTACCTTAGCTGTCCTCAGGTCTACCACCAGCTCCTTAGTCTTTTTCACATTAAGCTGCAGATAATTCTGCTCACACCAAGTGACAAAGTTTCCTACCGTAGCCCTGTACTCAGCCTCATCTCCCTTGCTGATGCATCCAACTATGGCAGAGTCATCAGAAAACTTCTGAAGATGACAAGACTCTGTGCAGTAGTTGAAGTCCAAGGTGTAAGTGGTGAAGAAATGCTCCATCACAGCTGATTTATTATCCCTCTCAATCTCATTCTCCTGCTTTCTCCCCATAAGCTTCGATGCCCTGACTAAACAAGAACCTATCAACCTCCACCTATGACCTACACAGTCTGAGGATGTGCTGGGAGCAGCCTGCATGTGTCACCATGCTTCCAGTGCCAACATAACATGTGCAGAACTTACTAACCCTGACCCAGATGTCTTTGGAATGCGGGAGGAAACTGGAGCACCCAGAGGAAACCCACGCAATGATGGAGAGAATGCTCCCGACAGACGGTGGCGGAGATTGAAATCAAGATCGCTAATGGTATGGAGCGTAGCACTTACCAGTACGCTATCGTACCACTCATTGATTTGAACTGAGAACTGAAGCCGCGTCTACTCAATCTCTCTTTGATCATCATAGACACCGGTCCAATGAACTTTTGCTCCTCTCCTGCAATGGCCATCATCATCAGTATGCGCCGTGTCGTACGACGTGGGTGATCATGGTCTTCCCATGGCCATGATTGTTCTTGGCAAATTTTGTTACAGAAGTGGTTTGCTATTGCCTTCTGGGCAGTGTCTTTACAAGATAGGGACTCCAGCCATTATCAATACTCTTCAAAGATTGTCTGACTGGTGTCAGTGGTCACATAACCAGGACTTGTGATGTGCACCGGCTGCTCACATGACCATCCACCACCTGCTCCTATGGTTTCACGTGACCCTGATCAGGGGCTAAGCAGGTGCTACACCTTACCCAAGGGTGGCCTGCAGTCTAGCGGAGGGAATGAGCACTTTACACCTCCTTTGGTAGAGACGTATCTCCACCCTGCCACACACCTCCACAGAGACACACCCAAAGTGCTGGAGAAATTTAACAGGTGAGGCAGCATCCATGGAGAGGAATAAATAGTCAGTGTTTCGGCCCTAGACCCTTCATCAGGACTGTTTATTCCCCTCCATAGATCTGCTGAGTTCCTCTAACATCTTGTTGAGTTGCTCTGGATTTCCAGCATCTGCAGAATCTCCTGTGCTAATGCTCTCTGTCTATATCTCTATCGCTATCTCTCTATTTCTCTATCTCTATCTCTATCTCTGTCTATCTCTCTCTATATCTTTATTGCTATCTCTCTATTTCTCTCTCTCTATCTATCTCTATCTCTGTCTTTCTCTCTTTATCTCTATCTCTATCTCTCTCTATATCTCTATCACTATCTCTCTATTTCTCTATCTATCTCTATCTCTGTCTATCTCTCTTTCTCTATCTCTAGCAAGTTTATCCTTTTAGGTAAGGAGGCTGAAAGGCATACTGTACTGCAGTTCTAAGATTACCGATCCTTTTATAATGACAGTATTACATCTGTATCCTCGTGCTCAAATTCTTCACCATTAAAGATACAATATTTCTTATCCATTGCCTGAATTTTTTAGTCACTGTAGCCATGGTGTGAAGGTTACCCTGCAGCAGTGTGCCAAGAGCATAGCTATCACAGTGGGAAAGTTTGCCTGGGTCGCAGTGTTCCAGAGAATGCAGTGGGCAACGTTCCATGTACCACAGTGTACTGGAGACCTTCTCATTGTGCCGGGAAGGTTCACTCAAAGCTACAGTTTTCTTGTTTCATTGTTTGTGAAGAAGGTCAGTTTCCACTGGTCGATATCTTATGCCTTCGCCCCCATGGACCTGTCCTGTCATCGCACCAGTGTGTGGCAAGGACCTGCGTATCACACAAGCCGCAAAAGGGCGTTTCATAGAAACACCGATAGAAATTGAAGCCAGTATAAGCTATTTGGCCCCTTGTGTCTGATCCCGCCAAGACCTTTGATCTCAGGCCATTTTCCAGCATTATCTCCTTATCCCTCGGTTCCCTAGGTATCCAGAAAGCTCTCATAGGACATTACAGCATGATATATGCATTTTGCTCCACAATATTGTGCCAACCCTTTAACCTGCTCTAAGGTCAGTATAACGCTTCCCTCCCCTGTAGCCCTCCATTTCCTATCATCCATGTGCCTATCTACGAGTTCCTTTAATGTCCCTAATGTATCTGCTCTACTACCACCCCTGGCAGGACATTCCATGGATTTAACAAAAATAATTAGTTCTAGACCTCAAGTCCACAGAACCAAACTCCCTGTCAAAAGAGCCTTGCAAGGTGACTGTATGTGAGATGGCCGATTTCCCAGAGGGGATTGCTCCAACACAGAGAGTTACAAACCATGAGATGACAAGGTTGTTGCGTTGAAATATTGTCCTTCCAGGCTCTAACAGAGGAAATAACTTGCCCTTCAACGGGACAAAGCTCCTCCCATTGATCTGCTCTTTCTCTTTCTCTCTCTCTCTCTCTCTCTCTCTCTCTCTCACACACACACACACACACACACACACACACGCACACACATACACAGGTGAGGCTTGAGTTCTAGGCAAAGATTGAATCAGTTAGGAATTTATTCCCAGAGTGAGGAGAGATTTGCATGCAAAACTATGAGGGGTATAGATAGAGTGATGCAAGCAGGCTTTTTCCACTGAGGTTGGTAGAGACTATAACTAGAAGTCATAGGTTAAGGGTGAAAGATGACCTGTTGAAGGGAAACCTGAGGGTGGTGAGAGTGTGGAATGAGCTGCTAGCAGAAGCGGTGGATGTGGGTTCGATTTCAACACTTGAGAAATTTGGTTAGGTACATGGATGGGAGGAGTATGGAGGGCTGTGTGTCATGGTCTGGATCGGGGTCCCTTTAAATTTAGCTTGTTTATGTTACGATCCGGACCGTTGATTCCCTGTTTTCCCGTGTCCCTCGACTTTGGTGATTAGAGGCAATTAACACTCGGCTGAACCAGTAGTTTATAGTCTCCGGCTTTCAGCCGTTCGGTGCGGGAGCGGCTGCAAAGTCACAACGTGCCAATGTCATCTGGCCGGAGCAAGCCTAGTCTCTGCCAAAGCGAGTGCCAGTAATTCGCCCTTCCTCACCAGAGCAACCCAGTCCAGTTACCTCGCCAAAGTGAGCCTGCAAAGTTTCCTCACCGAGGTGGGTCCGACAGTTAACCCGCCGGAGGGAATCAAGAATCGCTGTCTTCTGTTCCCGGGCCGAGTCGAGAGCTCACCACTACCCGGAGGTCCCAAGTCAAGTCCTGGCCCTGGCGGCATTCAAGTACCATGTCAAGTCCTGGCCCTGGCGGCATTCAAGTACCATGTCAAGGCCTGGCCCTGGCAGCTTCCCAGTTCTGAGTCAAGTCCTGGCCCTGGCGGTCTGTGATTCCTGTCCTACCCCCTTGTCTGAATCCCTTCTCCGCCCCTCTTGCCTCCAGCCCTCGTCTGCAGCCCCAGCCTGCACTTCGGTCTAGTTCCATCGCCGGAGCTAGATAGGTACTGACTGGTGTTCATTCGTGTTGGTTTTGTCTTGTCTTGTCCTCGCCTCCGTGGTCTAAGTCTAGCCGTCTTGCCGTTGCCCCGCGGGGAGTCATGTCTCATCCTATCCTCGCCTCCGTGAGGTAAGTCAGGCCGTCTTGCCGGAGTCATGTCTTGTCTTGTCTTGTCCTCGCCTCCGTGGGGTAAGTCAGGCCATCTTGCCATTGCCCCGCGGAGGGTCATGAGTCCCGGCCCTATGTCCTGTACCCAAGGAGAGGTCCCGGCACTCTGATCTGTGTGTGAGTCCTGGCCCTTTGTTCTGAGTGTGAGTCCCAGCCCTATGTCCTGTACCCAAGGGGGGGGGGGGGGGTCCCAGCTCTCTGTTCTGTGTAAGGGTCCATGGTTCCATGTACTTGCTCTCCCGAGACCGAGGCTCTGTGTTCCCATGTTCCTCCTCTCCCTAGCCCATGTCATGTCCATGACTGATTCTGGGGTCCGAGCCCGAGGTAAGACCCAGGTACTGGGTTCTTGCCCAGTCTCGGGCTCGGAGTCTATAGCCTAGCCTCTTCATGTCTCCTCTAGTTCTGGGAGCTGATTCCAAGTCCAAGCCCAGATCCTTGGTCTCAACCTAGTCGTAGTCCTGAGTCCTTGTCCAGTTCGCTATTTCCTGCTCGTGCCTTGGTCTCCTGGTATCGAACAATAAACTAAATCGAAGTAGCCTCACAAGATGTGTCTTGCATTTGGGTCCACTCTTGCTCCCAAAGCCCCGCCATTGTGACACTGTGATCCCAGTGCATGTTGATGGGACGAGGCAGAAGACAAGGTCAGCACAGACCAGATGGACTGTGGTAGTCTATGACTCAGAAATGGTGCACGTTGGATAGGTACGTGGATGAGACAGAGATGGAGGGGTATGGTCCAGCTGCAGATTGATGGAACTAGGAGGAAGACCAGCTTAGCATGGACTAGGTATACAGAAAGATGTGCTGCTGTACCTTCTTACTGAACTGATCCTCAGTCCTCCCATGTGCCCCATTCCTAGTCTTCTGTCCAGTCAGCCAGTAGTTCAGGTGTTTACACTCCATTCGTTATTTCTCCCTTCTTGTTCTACACACTACCCTTTCAGCGAAAAAAATATCTCAGTAGTTATACAGCCATTGAGTGATACAACGTGCAAACAGGTCTTTCAGCCCAATTCGTCCATGCCGACTGTGTTCCCAACGTTATTACAGCTCAGGACATTGGAGTTCAGAGTTCAATTCCGACACCATCTGTAAGGAGTTCCTACATCCTTCCCGTGACTGCATGGGTTTCCTCCAAGTACTCTGGATTCCTCCCAGTCTAAAGGCGTACCGGTTAGTAGGTTAGTTGGCCATTGTAAATGGTCCTGTGATTAGTCTAGGGTTAAGCAGATGAGCAGTGTGGCTCAGTGGGCCAGAAGGGCCTGTTCTGCGATGTATCTCTAACTAGATAAATAAAAATAAGCTAGTCCCATCTGCCCAGGTAGGCCTCACAACCTCTCCTATCCGCGTACAAGTCTAAATGGCTTTTCAATGTTGCTAATGCTCCCACCCCAACTATTAGCTCCGGCAGTTCACTCCAAATACACCAGCCTTTGCGTAAAGAAACTTCACCAATATCCCATTTAACTCTATCACCTCTGATCTTAAACCAATGCCCTTTTGTTTTTAGTATTCCCTCCCTGGGGAAAATGAATATGTACTTTCATCCTGTCTAGCCCCTCATGATCTTATAAACATCTAACAGTAACCCCTCAGTCTTCTACATTCCATGGAATAAAGCCCTAGTCTGCTTGTAATTCAGGCTCCCAAGTCCAGGCAAATCATCTTCAATCTGATGACATGAGCATTGTATTCTCTGGTAACCTGCTCCCACTGTCTCAGCGCTATAAGACCGTAAGATGAAGGATCAGATATAGGTCATTTAGTCCATCAACTCTGCTCTGCCATTTCATCATGGCTAATCCATTTCTCTCTCAGTCCCAGTCTCCTGCCTTCTCCCTGTAACCTTTGACACTCTGACTAATCAAGAACCTATCAACCTGTGTTCTAACTGTACACAATGACTTGACCTCCAGAGCCATGTGTAGCAATGAATTGCACTGATTTACCATTCTCTGGCTAAAGAAATTCCTCCTCATCTCTGTTCTAAATGGATGTCCCTGTAGTCTGAGGCTGTGCCCTATGGTCCAAGACTCACTCACTACAGGAAACATCCTCTCCACATCAACTCTATCCAGATTTTTTAATATTCGATAGGTTTCAATGAGTTCCTCATTCTTCTAATCTCCATTGAGTACAGACCCAAAGCCACAAATGCTCCTCATGTTAATATTTTCATTCCTGGAATAATTCTCATGGACCTCCTCCAGACCTTCTCCAATGTCAGTGCATCCTTTCTTAGATGAGGGGCCCAAAATTGCTCACAATACTCCAAGTGCAGTCTGAGCAATGCCTTATAAAGCCTCAGCGTTACATCCTTGCTTTTGTACTCTCATCATCATCATCATCATCATCATCATCATCATCATCATCAGGTGCCATGCATGCCCAGTTTGAGCTTTGACTGCCATGGCCCACACACTCCTGTTTCAGGTCAAGTGAATCAATTCATTGGTATTCATTTCCAGTTCTCTGGCTGCTGTCTCCATCATCATTTGTCTTTGTCTTCCTCTTGCTTTCTTCCCTTCAATCTTTCCCATAATTACCGTGCATTCTAACTCCTCTTTCCTAATCACATGTCCAATGAAGTTCCGTGCCTTTTCGTGATCTCATACATTATTTCTCTTTTTGTTTTTGCTCTGTTCATGACATCCTCGTTAGATATTCATTTTGTCCATGATATTCTTTGCGTCCTCCTCAAAAACCACATCTCTGCTGCTACAATTCATTTCCTCATGTTACTAGATATTGTCCAACATTCTGAGCCATATAACATAACTGGATAAACATAACATTTCAGTACTCTGAGACGGGTTGTCATGCTTAGTTTAGTATTGGTCAGTATACTCTTCATTCTCGTAAAGGTGTCTTTTGCCATCCCTATTCTTCTTTTGATGTCCACGTCGCATCTGCCATCTGATGTCACCCAGCTTCCTAAGTAGCAAAAGTTCTGTACTTGTTTTATGTCTTCCCCGTTTATTCTCAGCCTGCAGATAGGATTCTCCTTCTTTTTGGATATCACCATACTTTCTATCTTTTTGCAATTGATAAATAGACCCATTTTTGCACTTTCTTCAACAATTATATCAATTAAGTTTTGTAGTTCTTCCTCTGTACTTGCAATTAACACAGTGTCATCCGCGTATCTGAAATTATTGATGTTTTCACCGCCAACTTTGATTCCCAAGATGTCTCTTACTTTTTGTAATATTGTTTCACTGTACACATTGAATAAAACCGGGGAGAAAACACACCCTTGTCTAACGCCTCTCTTGATTTTTGTAAACTGACTCACTTCTCTATCTATTCTTACAGCGGCAGTTTGTTCCCAGTACAGATTTCTGATTAGGCAGAGGTCTTTCGAATCTAGATCTACAGTTTTCTGTAATATTTCAAATAACTTATTGTGTTTCACTTTATCAAATGCTTTTGTGTAGTCGATAAAACAAACAAACAGATCTTTTTGCACTTGAATAGCACGTTCTGATAGTATCCCTAACATCAATATTGCATTTCTTGCACCTTTGTCTTTCACGAAACCACATTGTTCTTTGCCTATTTCAGCTTGTATCTTACTTTTAGCTCTTGTCATCAAAATTCTTAGAAGCATCTTGGTGATATGACTCATTAAACTTATGGTCCTATGTAACTCACATTCTATTGCTCCAGGTTTCTTAGGAAGAGTGATAAATACTAATTTTTTCATCTCTTCTGGTATTATTCCAGTCTCATAAATGTCATTGATTAAATCAGTGTTTTTCAATTCCATAATCTTCAAGGATGATAATTTGTTCTATTACTAATTCATCAGGACTTGCTGCCTTTCCTTTCTTCATCTTACTTATTGCATTACAAACTTCAAATTTTAAAATACTTGGACCTTCAATGTTTTTCTTAATTTCTGTTTTTTTGCCTCGATCGTCTTCAAACAATTCCTGAACATACTCAGTCCATCTAACCCATTTTTTACTCTAGTCCTCTCAAAGTGTGGTTAAGTGCCTTGCTCAAGGACACACACGTTGCCTCAGCCAAGGCTCGAACTAGCGACCTTCAAATCACTAGACAAACACCTTAACCACTTGGCCACGCACCAACACATCTGTGAATACAGCCAAACAAAACAGCGTTGCTCCAGGCCTAAGGTGAAGAACACAGTACCAACAGTCATGTACACCACAAGGCACATATAGCACATATAAGACAGCAGTTAAAATACAGTCACACAGAAAAATATAGTCCAAGTTCCTAAGTCCATGAATGTTGCAGCAGTCTGCAGTTGAAGCAAAAAGTAATAAGGTGAAAAATAAAAGTGACAGGCTGGCAAATCCAGGGCAAAAATCAAAAAGGGCCACTTTTCAACATAATTGTATAAGGGCTAAGAGTGTTGTAAAAACAAGCCTGAAGGCTTTGTGTGTCAATGCGAGGAGCATTCGTAACAAGGTGGATGAATTGAAAGTGCGGATTGTTATTAATGATTACGATATAGTTGGGATCACAGAGACATGGCTCCAGGGTGACCAGGGATGGGAGCTCAACATTCAGGGATATTCAATATTCAGGAGGGATAGACATGAAAGAAAAGGAGGTGAGGTAGCATTGCTGGTTATAGAGGAGATTAACGCAATAGAAAGGAAGGACATTAGCCTGGAGGATGTGGAATCGATATGGGCAGAGCTGCATAACACTAAGGGGCGGAAAACACTGGTGGGAGTTCTGTACAGGCCACGTAACAGTAGTAGTGAGGTTGAGGATGGCATTAAACAGGAAATTAGATATGCGTGCAATAAAGGAACAGCAGATATAATGGGTGACTTCAATCTACATATAGATTGGGTGAACCAAATTGGTAAGGGTGCTGAGGAAGAGAATTTCTTGGAATGTATGTGGGATGGTTTTCTGAACCAACATGTCGAGGAACCAACTAGAGAGCAGGCTATTCTAGACTGGGTATTGAGCAATGAGAAAGGGTTAGTTAGCAATCTTGTCGTGAGAGGCCCCTTGGGTAAGAGTGACCATAATATGGTGGAATTCTTCATTAAGATGGAGAGTGACATAGTTAATTCAGAAACAAAGGTTCTGAACTTAAAGAAGGGTAACTTTGGAGGTATGAGACGTGAATTAGCTAAGATAGACTGGCAAATGATACTTAAAGGGTTGACGGTGGATATGCAATGGCAAGCATTTAAAGATCGCATGGATGAACTACAACAATTGTTCATTCCAGTTTGGCAAAAGAGAGGGAAGGTAGTGCACCCGTGGCTGACAAGGGAAATTAGGGATGGTATCAATTCCAAAGAAGAAACATACAAATTAGCCAGAAAAAGCAGCTCACCTGAGGACTGGGAGAAATTCAGAGTTCAGCAGAGGAGGACAAAGGGCTTAATTAGGAAAGGGAAAAAAGATTATCAGAGAAAGCTGGCAGGGAACATAAAAACTGATTGTAAAAGCTTTTATAGATAACGTGAAAAGAAAAAGATTGGTTAAGACAAATGTAGGTCCCTTACAGTCAGAAACAGATGAATTGATCATGGGGAACAAGGACATGGCAGACCAATTGAATAACTACTTTGGTTCTGGAGGACATAAATAATCTTCCGGAAATAGTAGGGGACCAAGGGTCTAGTGAGATGGAGGAACTGAGGGAAATACATGTTAGTAGGGAAGTGGTGTTAGGTAAATCGAAGGGATTAAAGGCAGGTAAATCCCCAGGGCCAGATGGTCTGCATCCCAGAGTGCTTAAGGAAGTAGCCCAAGAAATAGTGAATGCATTAGTGATAATTTTTCAAAACTCTTTAGATTCTGGATTAGTTCCTGAGGATTGGAGGGTGGCTAATGTAATCCCGCTTTTTAAAAAAGGAGGGAGAGAGAAACCGGGGAATTATAGACCGGTTAGCCTAACATCGGTGGTGGGGAAAATGCTAGAGTCAGTTATCAAAGATGTGATAACAGCACACTTGGAAAGCAGTGAAATCATCGGACAAAGTCAGCATGGATTTGTGAAAGGAAAATCATGTCTGACGAATCTCATAGAATTTTTTGAGGATGTAACTAGTAGAGTGGATAAGGGAGAACCAGTGGATGGTATATTTGGATTTTCAAAAGGCTTTTGACAAGGTCCCACACAGGAGATTAGTGTGCAAACTTAAAGCACACGGTATTGGAGGTATGGTATTGATGTGGATAGAGAATTGGTTGGCAGACAGGAAGCAAAGAGTGGGAATAAATGGGACCTTTTCAGAATGGCAGGCAGTGACTAGTGGGGTACCGCAAGGCTCAGTGCTGGGACCCCAGTTGTTTACAATATATATTAATGACTTGGATGAGGGAATTAAATGCAGCATCTCCAAGTTTGCGGATGACACGAAGCTGGGCGGCAGTGTTAGCTGTGAGGAGGATGCTAAGAGGATGCAGGGTGACTTGGATAGGTTAGGTGAGTGGGCAAATTCATGGCAGATGCAATTTAATGTGGATAAATGTGAGGTTATCCACTTTGGTGGCAAGAACAGGAAAACAGATTATTATCTGAATGGTGGCCGATTAGGAAAAGGGGAGGTGCAACGAGACCTGGGTGTCATTGTACACCAGTCATTGAAAGTGGGCATGCAGGTACAGCAGGCGGTGAAAAAGGTGAATGGTATACTGGCATTCATAGCAAGAATATTCGAGTACAGGAGCAGAGAGGTTCTACTGCAGTTGTACAAGGCCTGGGTGAGACCACACCTGGAGTATTGTGTGCAGTTTTAGTCCCCTAATCTGAGGAAAGACATTCTTGCCATAGAGGGAGTACAAAGAAGGTTCACCAGATTGATTCCTGGGATGGCAGGACTTCCCTATGAGGAAAGACTGGATCGACTAGGCTTATACTTGCTGGAATTTAGAAGATTGAGGGGGAGATCTTATTGAAACATATAAAATTCTAAAGGGATTGGACAGGCTAGATGCAAGAAGATTGTTCCCGATGTTGGGGAAGTCCAGAATGAGGGATCCCAGTTTAAGGATATAGGGGAAGCCTTTTAGGACCGAGATGAGGAAAAACTTCAGAGAGTGGTGAATCTGTGGAATTCTCTGCCACAGGAAACAGTTGAGGCCAGTTCATTGGCTATATTTAAGAGGGAGTTAGATATGGCCCTTGTGGCTAAAGGGATCAGGGGGTATGGAGAGAAGGCAGGTACAGGGTTCTGAGTTGGATGATCAGCCATGATCATACTGAATGGCGGGGCAGGTTCAAAGGGCCGAATGGCCTACTCCTGCACCTATTTTCTATGTTTCTATGAACATAATACAGCTTGTCTTCTGCCAACTGTATCAAGTACGCTGTAGCACACATACATCTCCTCTGCCTCCTCTCCAGATGAGAATCACAGACCACTGCTGCACAGCAACAGGCCCTTTGGCCCATCTAGTCCAGGCTGAAGTAGTAATCTGCCTGGTCCCATCAACCTGGCTTTCCATACCCCTCCCATCCGTGTACCTATCCAAATTGATCATAAATGTTGAAATCCCCCACTTATCCTGCAGATCATTCCACACTCTCATCTCCCCCTGAGTGAAGAAATTCCCCCTCATCTTCCCCTGGCAACATCTTTCTGTAAAAGAGTGGCCATAACCGCACACAGTACTCCACATACGGTCTCACCAATGATTATTTAATTGCAACATACTGTCCCTTCTCCTAAAGCTGATGTCCCACCTGATCAGGGCTGCCTGTTTCAGGGACACCAGGATCCCTTTGTCTTCCACACCCCCCCGAGCCCCGTCATTTGCTGTGCCCTCACAGAATGCTTTACCTCGCTCTTGTCCACATGGTGGAAACACTGAATGGCCTTTCCTGTCTCAGTTTAATTGAGGACTGTTTCTTTCTCACCTTGAACAAGGGGTTTCCACAGCATCCTATGAAAGCACGTACAACACCGAAGCCATTAACATCAACTGGAACCGGAACAAGGCTGTGTTGGTGGAGTGCGGCCTCTTTCAGATCAACAGCTTCTGGTGGTGTTTGGACGATGAGACGCCCGTTACTAAGAGAAACTGCAGCATGAGTTGTGGGGGTAGGTCCTTTTCAAAGTAGTCCAAACCATTGCCCAGTTGCTTTGATAGTTGTCCAAACTATTCCTGACGAAGGGTCTCGGCCTGAAACGTCGACTGCACCTCTTCCTACAGATGCTGCCTGGCCTGCTGCGTTCACCAGCAACTTTGATGTGTGTTGCCTGGTCCCTTTGAAAGTTGTCCAAGCCATTGCTAGGTCCATAAGACATAGGAGCAGAATTTGGCTACCCTCCGGTCCTAGACTCACCCAACATAGGAAGCATCCTCTCTACATCCACTCTATCTGTGCCCTCTGGTCCTAGACTCACCCACCACAGGAAACATCCTCTCTACATCCACGCTATCTGTTCCCTCTGGCCCTAGACTCCCCCACTATAGGAAACATCCTCTCCACATCCACTCTATCTGTGTCCTCTAGTCCTAGACTCCCCCACTATAGGAAACATCCTCTCCACATCCACTCTATCTGTGTCCTCTGGTCCTAGACTCCCCACTATAGAAAACATTCTCTCCACATCCACTCTATCTGTGTCCTCTGGTCCTAGGCTCCCCACTATAGAAAACATCCTCTCCACATCCACTCTACTAGGCATTACAATATTCGATAGTTTTCAATGAGACCCCCCCCCCCATTCTTCTAAACGCAGTGAGAACAGGCCCAAGGCTATGAAACGCTCCTACATTAACCCTTTTATTCTGGAATCATTCTCGTGAATCTCCTCTGGACCCTCTCTGATGTCAGCACAACCTTTCACAATACTCCGTCTGGTCTGACCAATGCCTTATAAAGCCCCAGCATTACATCCTTGCTTTTATACTCTACTCCTCTCAAAATGAATGTTAACATTGCACTTGCCTTCCTTACTACTGATTCAATTTGCAGGTTAATCTTTAGGGAATCCTGCACAAGGACTCCGAAGCCCCTTTGCACCTCTGATTTCTGAATCAATTTGATATTTGTCCAAAGCATTGCCTGGTCAAACAAGGGTAGTGTAGGAGACTAAGGAGTGTTGTCATGGAGGTTCAAAGTCCAAAGTAACTTCATTTTCGATGTACCTGTACGTCACCATGTACTATACTGAGATTCGTTTTCTTGCAGGCATTCACAGTACAGCAGAGAAATACAACAGAATCAATGAAAAATTACACACACACACAGACTGAAAATAACTAATGTGCAAAAGACAAACTTGTGCAAATAAAAAATAAGTAAATAAATAATATCAAAACCATGAGTTGTCCAGTCCTTGAAAGTGAGTCCATAGGCTGTGGAATCAGTTCAGAGTCGAGGTGAGTGAAATTATCCCCTCTGGTTCAAGAGCCTGATGGTTAATAACTGTTCCTGAAGCTGGGTGTGAGTCCGGAACCTCCTTCCTGATGGCACCCGTGAGAAGAGAGCATGGCCTGGATGGTGGTGGATCTGTATAAAATCAGGAGGGGTGTAGGTAGGATGAATACACACAGTCTTTTTCCCAGGCAGAGTCAGGGAACTAAGAGCAATAAGGCATGGGTTGGAGATGAGAATGGAGAGATTGAAAAGGGACCCAAGGGGTAACTTCTTCACACAGAGGGTGGACGATCTCTGGAAAGAGCTGCCAAAGAAAGTGGTTGAGGCAAGTTCAAGCTCGATTTTATGTTCACCTGATTGTACATATATACAACCAAACCAAACAGTGGTGGCACTGTAGCATAGTAGTTAGCAGAACATTTTACAGTACCAGCAGCCCGACTTCAATTCTCACCACTGTCTGTAAGGAATCGTTCTCCCCGTGGTCACAAGGGATTCCTCCGGGTGCTCCAGTTTTCTCACATCGTCCAAGTCGTACCGGTTGGTAGGTTAATTGGTCATTGTAAATTGTCCTGTAATTAGGCTAGGCCTATGGTTATTCACTAGGGTATTCATTAGTCTCACTGCCTGAGGGAAGAAGTTGTTATCCAGTCTGAAAGTCCTTGTCAATAGCAACACTTAAAAGACATTTGGACAGGTTCACGGAGAGAAAAGTATTTATTAGCATTTGGGCCAAACGTGGGCAAATGGGACTTTTGAACTTTGAAGACACACACTCAACGATTTAGGAACAGCTTCTTCCCCTCCGTTATCAGATTTCTGAACAGACGATCCCATGTACAATACCTCAGTGTTGTTTTTCTTTGTTTTGCTCTCTTTTTGTACTAATTGTTTAATTTAAAAATATATACAGTATATTTATTCAGCTTAGATGGACATCTCAGTCGGCACGGGCCACTTGGACCAAAGGGCTTGTTTCTGCCCCTGTCTCTTTGTGGCACCGTGACTCTAAAGTTTACCTGGAGCTTCTGAGAGAGAAGCCTCCTGTTCACTCACCTCAACACTGAACTGACCCATCAGCCTACGGACTCACCTTCAAGGAAACTACAACTCATGTACTCAGTCTCCAGAATCAGAAACAGGTTTAATATAAATGGCATAGGTTGTGAAATTTGGTGCTTTTTGTGGCAGCAGTACAATGCAATACATAATAAAATACTATAAATTACAAAAAGAAATATATACTTTTAACTCAAATAAGTAGTACAAAAATTGAATTGAATTGTATTATCTTTATTGTCATTATGCTTGCTTGGTGCAATGAAACTCTGTTTGGCTTCCTCTCAGGCAATTAAATAAAACAGTAGATAAAGACAAGTCAGTAATAAAAAACGGTATTAAATACATAAGTAGCAGAAAATAAGTTATAGCAGCACCAGAATATCACAGTAATGCACAAAGTGCCCTTAGTCAAGTCAAGTCAAGTCAAGTCACTTTTTATTGTCATTTCAACCAGAACTGCTGGTACAGAACATAGTGAAAATGAGACAATGGTTTCCAGGACCATGGTGCTACATGAAACAACACAAAAACTACACTGAACTACGTAAGAAAAAACACCAAAACTACACTAGACTACAGACCTATCCAGGACTGCATAAAGTGCACAAAACAGTGCAGGCACTACAATAAATAATAAACAAGACAATAGGCACAGTAGAGGGCAGTAGGTTGGTGTCAGTCTAGGCTCTGGGTATGGAGGAGTCTGATGGCTTGGGGGAAGAAGCTGTTGCACAGTCTGGTCGTGAGAGCCCGAATGCTTCGGTGCCTTTCTCCAGATGGCAGGAGGGAGAAGAGTTTATATGACGGGTACGTGGGGTCCTTCACAATGCTATTAGCTTTGCAGATGCAGCGTGTGGTGTAAATGTCTGTGATGGCGGGAAGAGAGGCCCTGATGATCTTCTCAGCTGAACTCACTATCCGCTGCAGGATCTTGCGATCCGAGACGGTGCAATTCCCGAACCAGGCAGTGATGCAGCTGCTCAGGATGCTCTCAATACATCCTCTGTAGAATGTGGTGAGGATGGGGGTGGGAGATGGACTTTTCTCAGCCTTCACAGAAAGTAGATACGCTGCTGGGCTTTCGTCGCTACGGAGCTGGTGTTGAGGGACCAGGTGAGATTCTCCGCCAGATGGACACCAAGAAATTTGGTGCTCTTAACGATCTCTACGGAGGAATCATCGATGCTCAGCAGAGAGTGGTCATTCCGTGTCTTCCTGAAGTCAACAACCATCTCTTTTGTTTTGTTCACATTCAGAGACAGGTTGTTGGCTCTGCACCAGTCCATTAGCCACTGCACCTCCTCTCTGTATGCTGACTCATTGTTCTTGTTGATGAGACTCATCACGGTCGTGTCATTGGCGAACTTGATGATGTGGTTCGAGCTGTGTGTCGCAGCACAATCGTGGGTCAGCAGAGTGAACAGCAGTGGACTGAGCACACAGCCCTGGGGGGCCCCCCCGTGCCCAGTGTGATGGTGTTGGAGATGCTGCTTCCAATCCGGACTGACTGAGGTCTCCCAGTCAGGAAGTCTAGGATCCAGTTGCAGAGGGAGGTGTTCAGGCCCAGTAGGCTCAGCTTTCCAATCAGTTTCTGAGGAATGATTGTGTTGAATGCTGAACTGAAGTCTATGAACAGCATTTGAATGTACGTGTCTTTTTTGTCCAGGTGGGTTAGGGCCAGGTGGTGGGTGATGGCAATGGCGTCGTCTGTTGAACGGTTGGGATGGTACGCAAACTACAGGGGTCCAGTGAGGGGGGCAGCAGGGTCTTGATGTGCCTCATGACAAGCCTCTCGAAACACTTCACGATGATGGATGTGAGTGTATAAAGCTGGATTACCAGAAGGATACCTACATGGTCAGAGAGAGAATGTGCAAGCTCCACACAGACAACACCCAAGGTCAAATTCGATTCAGAGTCAGATTTGGATACATTTATCCAAGATGAGAAGGAATTTCTTTAACCGTAGGGTGGTCAAATTTGAGTTGAATTGAATGATCTTTATTGTCATTATACATAGGTACAATGAAACTCTGTTTAGCTTCCTCTCAGGCAATTAAATAAAGCGGTAGATAAAAACAAGACAGTAATGGAAAAACAGTATTAAATAGATAAGTAACAGAAAATAAGCTGCAGCAGCACCAGAGTATCACAGTAATGCACAAAGTGCTGTTAGTGCAAGTATTTGAGTCCTTGTGTGTGCTCACAGTTTCAGTCATTGTTCTGTGGGAGTGATGTGATGGAGGCCGCAGCTCTGGGATAGAAGCTGTTCCTCAGTCTATTTGTTCTGACTGTTAGTGTCCTGAACCTTTTGCTGGACGGCAGCGGGTCAGACAGGGAGCAGCCGGAGTGTGTGGTGTCTCTGGTTATGCTGATTGCTTTCCTCCTGAGTCTGCTGGAATAGATGGTGTCCAGTCCTGGGAGTTCTTTCTTAACAATTTGCTGGGCCGCCTTCACCACGCGATGCAGGTCTTGTCGCTCAGCGGCTGTGCAGCTGGCACACCACACTGTGGCGTTATCAGTCAGGATGGTTTCAATTGTGCTTCTGTAGAAGTTAAGCAACAGCTTTTGTAGAGGTTTGGCCTGTTTCAGCTTTCTGAGGAAGGAGAGTCTTTGCTGTGCCTCTTTTACAAGCAGCGAGTTGTTGGTGGTCCAGGTCAGCTGTTTTGACAACATAACTCTAAGGAACTTTAGGTTCTCCACACTTTCCACTACCTCTCCATGTACATGGAGGGGGGTGTGTACTCTGTCCTTTGATCTCCTGAGGTCAACGATCATCTCTTTTGTTTTAGAAGTGTCAAGGACCAGGTCGTTGTCCTTACACCACTGTCAGATGATCCACCTCAAGCCTGTAAGCTGTTTCATCCTCGTCCGAGATCAGGCCAACCACGGTGGTATCGTCTGCAAATTTAATGATGGAGTTGGAGGTGCAGTCATGTGTGAAGAGTGTGTAGAGCATAGGGCTCAGCAGACAGCCTATTTTTAAGATGAGGGTGGTGGAGGTGCGCTTACCAATTCTGACTTGCTGTGGTCGGTCTGTGAGAAAGTCTATGACCCATGATCACAGGGAGGAACCAAGGCCAAGAGTGTTCAGTTTGCTGACCAGTTTATGGGGGATGACTGTGTTAAATACAGAACTGAAGTCCACAAATAATATCCTCACGTAAGTGTTCAGTTCCTCGAAGTGAGTCAGAGCAATATGGAGGGCTGTTGTGATTGCATCCTCCGTGGAGCGGTTTGCCTGGTAGGTAAACTGGTGTCTGTCCAGATCAGGTGGGATTATAGTCTTAATATGTGAGAGCACAAGTCTCTCAAAGCTCTTCATGGCTATGGGTGTCAGCGCTACAGGGCGATAGTCATTCAGCCACTTCACAGCTGATGTTTTGGGCACTGGGATGATGGTGGAGGTTTTCAGGCATGTTGGGACAACAGCTTGTCGCAGTAACACACATCAAAGTTGCTGGTGAACGCAGCAGGCCAGGCAGCATCTCTAGGAAGAGGTGCAGTCGACGTTTCAGGTCGAGACCCTTCGTCAGGACTAACTGAAGGAAGAGTGAGTAAGGGATTAATCTCTTCCTTCAGTTAGTCCTGACGAAGGGTCTCGGCCTGAAACGTCGACTGCACCTCTTCCTAGAGATGCTGCCTGGCCTGCTGCGTTCACCAGCAACTTTGATGTGTGTTGCTTGAATTTCCAGCATCTGCAGATTTCCTGTTGTTAGCTTGTTGCAGTGAGAGGTTAAATATACTTGTAAACACCTCAGCAAGCTGGTCGGCACACGCTTTCAGTACCCGGCCGGGCACTCTGTCTGGGCCAGCTGCCTGACTCGCATTCACTTTCCTCAGGGTGGATCTCACCTGATGTTGCTTAAGGACCTGTGTGGACTCATCGTCAGGTGGGTGGATGAGTGGAGCAGCCTCCTCCCTCTGGGCAAAGAACTCGTTCAGGACATCAGGCAGTGTGGCGTTATCATCTGGCGGCAGATTATTGGTTTTGTAGTCTGTCAGCGCCTTGATGCCTTTCCACATACTGCGGGGGTTGTTGCTATCAAACTGACTTTCAATGCGCAATTTGTATTTGGGCTTTCCATCCCTGATGCCCCTGTGGAGATTCTCCCGTGTTTCACTGTGGGCTTGTTTGTCTCCTGACCTGAAGGCTGCATCACGCTCCCTGAGTAGTCCCTCACATTGCTGTTAATCCAGGGCTGTTAATTGGGAAACACCTTAATTGTCTTTTGTGTTATTACATTTTCTGTGCAAAACTTAATATAATCTCAGACTGAACCAGCATATTCCTCCAGGTCTGCTCCCTTTGCAAACAAGCCCCAATCTGTGTTGTCAAAACAGTCCTGTAGCATTGAGGTGACTTCCTCTGACCACACATGTACTGTCTTGATAGTTGGTTTTACTCTGCAGATCTGTGGTCTGTAAGCTGGGGTCAATGTGAGGGAGGTATGGTCTGATTGTCCGAGGTGTGCAGATGGGGTCGCTTTGAATGCCCCTGGAATATTTGTGTAGACTTGGGCTACGTCCACACTAGACCGGATAATTTTGAAAACACCAGTTTCGAGTAAAAACGAAAGCCGTCCGCGCTAGGCGTTTTTCAAAATATCTCTGTCCACACTAAAACGGATATTTGGGCAAATCTACTCCTACTGTGCATTCGCAGACACATCTACAGAAAACAAGTGAAGAGAAAACGGTATAATATTTACGTTTCCGCAGCGGCGTTGTGCTATTTCCATTGGTCAAAAACTAGAGTACCAACAACAACAGCGAAAGAAAGTTTTCAACAATGTCTTCAAGGAATACAAAGAAAACCTCCGCTGGGAAAATCAGACTGGACTTCTTTGTTTAGACAATGAAGTCGAGCTGTTCCTGCGAGTTACAAACGACTACAAAGTCAGCAAAGCAATGGAGATGTTTAATTCCAAACAAACTATTAACGTAGACAATAAAGTAAACAACACACGCATGAAGCCGTCCTCTACCCAAGATCAACATTATCAACAATTACAAAATGTTAAATGGTCAACTCGACATAGACCACATCAAACACAAACCTATTAGGAGCAGAAGAGGGCACTCAACTCAATTTGAAATACTAACTACCAAGTCAGATGTGTACAGCAATTCATTTTCCCCCGCACAATTAAAGCATGGAATAATCTTAATCCTAACACAGTCACACAACCAAACCCAATTAAATTTAAGGCAGCTTTTCTTCTTCAAAAATCTCCTTCTTAAGCCCACCCTCTGCCACCTCCAGTTTAAATTCCATGTGAAATATTTTGGAGCATCAAGAACCAAGAGAGTGGAATATTCTGCTGCAAGACCTGCGCAGTATTTCTGACATTAATATTTTTAAAGATAGACTCAATCAAATCAATTTGGGGATCTAGTCAAAAAAGCTCACTTTACAATTTACCTCTCACGCCGTTCACACTGACTGCGCGTTATAACAGCGACAGTGCCGGCTTGGAGACCAGGGGTACAGGAGATGGAGGGTACGACCACCGCAGACTGGGAGACCGGAGGGTACGGGCAGAAGAACGGAGGATGCAAACAGAGAACCGAGGGGACCAGCTTGAAAGCCACCTCCAGTTTAAATGCCATGCGGAATATTTTGGAAAGATCAAGAACCAAGAACAGCCGTCCGGCAGTGCTTGCGCAGTCCCAAGCAAAAGCAGAAAAAGCATTGTTATTGTGGTGTTGTTATGACAATGTTTTGAAATATCTCCGTTTACCCCGTCCACACTACAACGCGAAACAATCGTTTTCAAATTTACACACTCCGGAGAGTGTTTTCGAAAATCTCTGTTTTTGGGGGATGATAACGCCTTTTCAGTGTGGACAGAAGGCCAAAGCAAAGAGAAAAGGCTTCGTTTTCAAAATTATCTGGCATAGTGTGGACGTAGCCTTGGTCTAGTATGTTATATTCTCGCATCGGGAAATTCACATTTTTGTAAAATTTGGGCATGACCAGTTTAAGATCTCTGTGACTGAAGTCCCCTGCTACAAAGATCACTTCATCCGGGTGAGCCATGAGCTGTTTGTTGGCGCTATCATGTAGCTTTTCCAATGCTGACTTAGCTCGAGCTTGCGGGGGAACATATACAGCCATAATTATTATCGTTGTGAACTCCCTCGGGAGAAAGAACGGTCTACGCCGTACCGCGAGGAGCTCCAAGTCCGTGCAGCAGTGTTCCTCCACAATGTTCACGGCTGTGCAGCAATTATCGTTTACATAGACACACAGTCCTCACCCCTGCTCTTTCCGGTCGGCCCTTTGAACAGAGCAGCCGGCCAGCTCGATAACAGCGTCAGGTACGTTTGGGTTCATCCGGGTCTCCGTGATGACAGTTGCACAGTGAGGAATGGTTCTCACTCTGATCTCATCCATCTTGTTGGTGAGGGATCTGGCATTAGCGAGAAACAGGCTTGGTAGTGCTGGTCTGTACGGGTTTAGCCATTAGCCTAGCCTGGAGCCCGGAGCCCGCTTTCCCCGTTTCTGTTTCCTCTCCCTCCGCCACCTCGCCACCTCGCCAGCGGGATGGTAATTCCGAAGGGCTTTGGGGTGCGTAGAATCTCCGGCGGGAAGAGAGTTGTGTTAACTCTGGGATCTGTGTCATGTTCTCCAATGAACAGTAGCTGGGATTGATGGTAACTGGTGAGAGCTGCTACTATACTTAGGGTACTTAGCAGAACTAAGAAAAATACAAGGCCGCGAGTGAGCCGAGCCACTGCTGTGTCTGCGAGCGCCGCCATCTTGCCATGAAAAAGAGAGCAAAACAAAGAAAAACAAAACTGAGGTAGTGTAAATGCGTTCATTGTCCGTTCAGAAATCTGATGGCAGAGGGGAAGAAACTGTTCCTAAAGTTTTGGGTGTGTATCCTCAAATTTCAAAAGTTCAATGTAAATTTATTATCGGAGAACATATATGTCACCATATACAACCCTAAGATTCGTTTTGTTGCAGGCATACTCAGCAAATTCAATAACCATAACGGAATTAGTGAACGGCCGCACACAACAGGACAGACAACCAGTGTGGAAGAGACTGTGCAAGTACAAAATAAAATAATCATAATAAATATCTAGAAAGTTAGATGAAAAGTCCTTGAAAGTGAGTATAGGTTGTGGGAACAGTTCAGCGTTGGGGTGATTGAAGCTGAGTGAAGTTATCCCCTCTAGTTCAGGAGCTTGATGGTTGAGGGGTAATAACTATTCCTGAACCTGGTGATGTGGGTCCTGAGGCTCATGAAGGCATCAGTGAGAAAAGAGCACGGCCTGGGTGGTGGGAGTCCCTGATGATGGATGCTCCTTTCCTGCGACAGTGTATTTGTGTTTCCATACTAGGCTGTGATACAGTCAGTCAGTATACGCTCAACCACCCATCTATAGGGCCCCAGACAGTCCTTCCAGGTGAGGCGACACTTCACCTGTGAGTCGGCTGGGGTGATATACTGCGTCCGGTGCTCCCAATGTGGCCTTCTATATATTGGTGAGACCCGACGCAGACTGGGAGACCACTTTGCTGAACACCTACTCTCTGTCCGCCAGAGAAAGCAGGATCTCCCAGTGGCCACACATTTTAATTCCACGTCCCATTCCCATTCTGATATGTCTATCCACGGCCTCCTCTACTGTAAAGATGAAGCCACACTCAGGTTGGAGGAACAACATCTTATATTCTGTCTGGGTAGCCTCCAACCTGATGGCATGAACACTGACTTCTCTAACTTCCGCTAATGCCCCACCTCCCCCTCGTACCCCATCCGTGATTTATTTTTATACACACATTCCTTCTCTCTCTCTCTCCTTTTTCTCCCTCTGTCCCTCTCACTATACCCCTTGCCCATCCTCTGGGTTTCCCCCCCTCCCCCTTTTCCTTCTCCCTGGGCCTCCTGTCCCATGATCCTCTCATATCCCTTTTGCCAATCATGTGTCCAGCTCTTGGCTCCATCCCTCCACCTCCTGTCTTCTCCTATCATTTTGGATCTCCCCCTCCCTCTCCCACTTTCAAATCTCTTACTAACTCTTCCTTCAGTTAGTCCTGACGAAGGGTCTCGGCCTGAAACGTCGACTGTACCTCTTCCTAGAGATGCTGCCTGGCCTGCTGCGTTCACCAGCAACTTTGATGTGTGTTGACTGAGAGGCTGTTGCTGTGGCACGATTCAGCCAGATTTTCAATCTCCCTCCATTATGCTGATTCATCTCCTCCTTTGATTCGGCTTACGACAGCGATGTCAACGGCAAACTTAAATATAGCGTTGGAGCTGAGCTTAGCCACACAGTCATGAGTGTAAAGTGAGCACAAAGCCCTATGGTTCTCCTGTATCTCCTCCGTGATTATTGTTATTTATTTATTATTTATTTTTTATTATTTTTTTATTTGTGCAATTTACTTTCTGTTGCACATTGGTTGTTGTTTGTCAGTCTTTGTTTTTATAGTTTTCATAAATTCTATTATATTTCTTTCTTTTTCTGAAATGCCTGCAAGAAAATGAATCACAAGGTAGTATATGGTGACAAAGAGCACGTTCTTTATTAGCAAATTTACTTTGAACTTTGGAGAGATGCTGGAGATCTGGAGAAACGCACAGGATGATGAAGGGTCTCGGCCTGAAGCATCGACCCATCACTTCCCTCCATAGATGCGGCCTGGTTTGCTGAGTTCCTCCAGCATTTCGTGTGTGCCCTGCCACCTTTGGTGGGGATAATGATTAGACTGTATGGGTCTGATTTCACTGTTTGCACACAGTATATAAAGAGGGATTGTGTCATAGAAACATAGAAACATAGAAAATAGGTGCAGGAGTAGGCCATTCGGCCCTTCGAGCCTGCACCGCCATTTATTATGATCATGGCTGATCATCCAACTCAGAACCCTGCACCAGCCTTCCCTCCATACCCCCTGATCCCCGTAGCCACAAGGGCCATATCTAACTCCCTCTTAAATATAGCCAATGAACTGGCCTCAACTGTTTCCTGTGGCAGAGAATTCCACAGATTCACCACTCTCTGTGTGAAGAAGTTTTTCCTAATCTCGGTCCTAAAAGGCTTCCCCTCTATCCTCAAACTGTGGCCCCTCGTTCTGGACTTCCCCAACATCGGGAACAAGCTTCCTGCATCTAGCCTGTCCAATCCCTTTAGGATCTTATACGTTTCAATCAGATCCCCCCTCAATCTTCTAAATTCCAACGAGTACAAGCCCAGTTCATCCAGTCTTTCTTCATATGAAAGTCCTGCCATCCCAGGAATCAATCTGGTGAACCTTCTTTGTACTCCCTCTATGTCAAGGATGTCTTTCCTCAGATTAGGGGACCAAAACTGCACACAATACTCCAGGTGTGGTCTCACCAAGGCCTTGTACAACTGCAGTAGTACCTCCCTGCTCCTGTACTCAAATCTACTCGCTATAAATGCCAGCATACCATTCGCCTTTTTCACCGCCTGCTGTACCTGCATGCCCACTTTCAATGACTGGTGTAAAATGACACCCAGGTCTCGTTGCACCTCCCCTTTTCCTAATCGACCACCATTCAGATAATAACCTGTTTTCCTATTTTTACCAGCAAAGTGGATAACCTCACATTTATCCACATTAAATTGCATCTGCCATGAATTTGCCCACTCACCTAACCTATCTAAGTCACCCTGCATCCTCTTAGCATCCTCCTCACAGCTAACACTGCCACCCAGCTTCGTGTCATCCGCAAACTTGGAGATGCTGCATTTAATTCCCTCATCCAAGTCATTAATATATATTGTAAACAACTGGGGTCCCAGCACTGAGCCTTGCGGTACCCCACTAGTCACCGCCTGCCATTCTGAAAAGGTCCTGTTTATTCCCACTCTTTGCTTCCTGTCTGCTAACCAATTCTCTATCCACATCAATACCTTACCCCCAATACCGTGTGCTTTAAGTTTGCACACTAATCTCCTGTGTGTGACCTTGTCAAAAGCCTTTTGAAAATCCAAATATACCACATCCACTGGTTCTCCCCTATCCACTCTACTAGTTACATCCTCAAAAATTTCTATGAGATTCTTCAGACATGATTTTCCTTTCACAAATCCATGCTGACTTTGTCTGATCATTTCACCGCTTTCCAAATGTGCTGTTATCACATCTTTGATAACTGACTCCAGCAGTTTCCCCACCACCGACATTAGGCTAACCGAGTCCATGCTGGTTCTCAGTGCAATCTCTCAAGTGTCTGCCGACTGGTGGCGCAGTGGTATCAGTGCCGGACTCCGGAGCGAATGTTCCCGAGTTCGAATCCAAGTCGGGCCCCCAAGTCCCCCCGGGCATGCTTTCCATCCGTGCCGGGTTGAGCGTCAAGCTAACCACTCAGCCTCGTTAAAAAAAAAGGTCGAGTCAGGAACGTTCGTATCATGACCCAGTTAATCTGAATGGAGACCAATCCTGAGACCACGCGTCAGACAAGAATGGCTGACTGTCTGGTGCGACACGATAAAAAAAAAGTTTTACCTTTGACCCCAGCATCTGCAGTGTATTTTGTGTTTCTGCAGACAGGGAGACTGATCACATTGGATCTAGCAGCGACTCTAATGACTACTGTAATTTTGAAGTAGTGATGAGCTGCTGCTAATGATATTTTGAGATACTTGTAACAATTGTAATGTGATATGAAAATATCCATGATTTTTATTGGTCACAAAGTCACAGGTACTACTGTGGTTTGTTACGTACATTGATAATTGATGGAAATGCTAACTTTCAGTTAGAGGTTAGTGAAAATAAAGCTATAAACTTATTCCCATCCAAGTTCATGGACCCCCTGGAATCTATCAACAGACCCCTGGTTTAGAAGAACACAGGCAAATGGGACTAGGTCAGGTAGTGCTATGAAGTGAGAGACCTTTACCCTGCTATGTAACAGAGCAACTGCAGAAGAAAATCCTTCTGTTTTATTCCCAATTCTTTTAACATAATACTTAACTTGTTTTTTCCAGAATTTTTGGATGATGATCTCACAAATGACATCCAATGTGTGAAGTCCATAGTTACATTGCACCCCAGGATGAAAGCTTGGTACAGTAAACACAACTTTTGTCACTAACTCGGTGTCCATTGTTGACATAATGATAAATTATTTTCAAGTGTAAACCAAAGTTTAGAACTTTACCGAGAGTGAAATATGCAACAGCTGGGGTTGAAAGGGATAATAAATCAGCCGTGATGGAATGGTGGAGCAGTGGTCTAAATGGCCTGATCGTTCTCGGATGTCTGGTGGTTTGATGGTGTAATCTGAATTCGAACCTGCCCGCATCGACAGCTCCCTCTGCTATTGTCAGAGTCGCCTGGAGCAGCAGATGCAATGGGAAAAACAGTGATCATTTTGTGGAAGGCTGCAGCTTCTGACAGTGCTGCCGATCGGCACAGCTGGTTGCCTCACCACAGCCTGGTCCTTTCTAGAGTCTGAGAAACGCGGGGTAGAAGCTCTCCTTCAGCCAGGTGGTATGTGCTTTCAGGCCTGAAGGGAGAGGGGAGAACAGAGGATTTCCGCGGTGATGATGTTCCTGCTCTACTGAGGCAGTGGAGCCTTTTCATTGCTTGTAACATTGTAATTGTTGTACTATGGAACAAATCTGATATATAACCCACTGCAATTAAATTTCAGCATTATCTCATTGCTTTATAACAATGTTGTGAAAGTTAATAAATAAATACACTCTGAAATATCAGGTCTTGCATTTTCATTCCAATTTTACTTGGTATTCAAAGTACAAAGTACATTTATTATCAAAGTATGCATACTTTATACAACCTTGAGATTCGTCTCCTTACAGGCAGCCACAAATTGAAGAAGCCCAATAGAACCCATTAAAAAAAGAATTTGGATCTTGGTGCTTGGTAGTGAGGTGGAGACACATTTCAACCAAAGGAGGAGTAAGGCACTCCTTCCCTCCACTAGCCTGCAGGTCACCCTCGGGCAAGGACCTGCTAACCCCAGATCAGGGCCAGGTGAAGCTGTGGGAGCAGGTGGTGGATGGTTGCTGAATACCACAGGTCCGGACATCAAAGGATATGGCGAGAAGGCAGGTGTATGGGGTTGAGTGGGATCCAGGATCAGCCATGATGGAATGGCGGAGCTGACACGATGGGCTGAATGGCCTAATTCTGCTCTTATGGTCTTATGGGAGTAGGATAAACAGTCCGTGAACCGGGTGGGTGGGACCTGTCACGATGTTGCTGACCCTTTCCCAGCACCTTTCTGTATATATGGCCTTGATGGCAGGTAGGCCGGTGCCCGTGATGTTCTGGGCAGTTTTGACTACCCGCTGTAGAGCCTTCCTGTCTGTCACAGTGCAGTTTCTGTGCCAAGCAGTGATTCAGCGACTTGGCCGGAGGAGTTGGAGATCTGAGTTTCTATCAGCCCAAGGTCTTCCGCAGTTCCTGACAATGAAACATTGATTCCAGAAACAGCAGGACGAGGAGGCAAATAAAAAAAACAAGATCAAACATCGCTGGAAATCTCCTGTTCCTAATGAGCGAGGAACAGAGTCCAGAGAAGGTTTGAAGGTCAGCCGCTGTTTAACAGGGACTGACGGGAGTGTCCTGGTTTCCCGGCTCTGCAGCTCAGAGCAGAAACTCGGTTTCCATTCTGAAGTTGGGATCCGGGGGCAGCAGCCAATATGACGAAGGTCTTGATTCTCCTCGGTGCCTTGATCACAGGAGCAGCACCGTACATCTTTGAAAAATGTGAACTGGCTCGCCTTCTGCGCAGGAGTGGACTGGAGGGATATCGTGGCTATAGCTTGGCAAACTGTGAGTCTCATTCGTTCTGTGTAGTCATAGTCATGGTCATACTTTATTGATCCTGGGGGAAACTGGTTTTCATTACAGTTGCACCATAAATAATAAATAGTAATAGAACCATAAATAGTTCTATTTCCTGAGGAGACTGAGGTCCTTTAACATCTGTCGGATGATGCTGAGGATGTTCTATGAGTCTGTGGTGGCCAGTGCTATCATGTTTGCTGTTGTGTGCTGGGGCAGCAAGCTGAGGGTAGCAGACACCAACAGAATCAACAAACTCATTCGCAAGGCCACTGATGTTGTGGGGATGGAACTGGACTCTCTCACGGCGGTGTCTGAAAAGAGGATGCTGTCCAAGTTGCATGCCATCTTGGACAATGTCTCCCATCCACTACATAATGTACTGGGTGGGCACAGGAGTACATTCAGCCAGAGACTCATTCCACCGAGATGCAACACAGAGCGTCATAGGAAGTCATTCCTGCCTGTGGCCATCAAACTTTACAACTCCTCTCTTGGAGGGTCAGACACCCTGAGCCAATAGGCTGGTCCTGGACATTTTCTGGCATAATTTACATATTACTATTTAATTATGTATGTTTTTATTACTATTTAATTATTTATGGTGCAACTGTAACGAAAACCAATTTCCCCCAGGATCAATAAAGTATGACAATGACTATGACTATGACTATGACTATGATTGTGAGAGTGTGGAATGAGCTGTCAGCACAAGTGGTGCTTGTGAGCTCAATTTCAACATTTAAATGAAGATTGGATGGGTACATGGATGATAGGGGTATGGAGGGCTATGGTCCTGGTGCAGGTCGATAGGACTATGGACTAGATGGGCTGAAGGGCCTGTTTCTGTGCTGTACTTCTCAATGACAATGATTCTAAAGCCACACTGGGTTCCACTCCTGCACATAATAAAAGTGGCTATTTGGTGTATGTTCTGTGTATAGAGGGCAGAGCCAGACTGAACACAGAGTAATGATGGGGCTATATATGCAGGGGTTCCTGGGGAGAGAGGTCCAGGAATAATGAGACAAGGTCTCGGGTTTTTGCCTCTGTTCAGGGGTTTGCCTGGTCGAGCACGAGAGCAGCTACAACACCAGAATGGTCGGACACAACCGGAGAGATGGGAAGACCACATCCTCGGACTACGGGCTCTTCCAGATCAGCAGCCAGGACTGGTGCGACAATGGGCGCACGCAGGGCAGAGGCAGCTCCAGGAATTCAAAGAATAAATGTGGGAAGATCTGCCTGGGTAAGAGAGACGATTCTTGTAGAAACTGTTCACTGTGGCGATTGCCTGAATTTTCCCTGTGTCGATTCAAAGTCAAAGTAAATTTACTACCAAGGTACAGATACGTCAGCAAACACAACCCTGAGATTCATTTCCTTGAAGGCTTTCACAGGAAAACAAAGAAACACAACAGCATCAATGAAAGCCACACGAAAAGACTGACAAACAACCCATGTGACAAGCTGCTCAAATAACAATTAAATAAGTATTCATTGCCACGGACAACTGAGGAGACCAAGTCACTGGGTATATTTGAGGCAGATGCTAATAGATTCTTGAATAGTCAGGGCATGAAGGGATACGAGGCGAAGGCAGGAGACTGGGGCTGAGAGGGAAAATGGATCAGCCATGATGAAATGGGGGAGCAGACTCGATGGGCCAAATGGCCTAATTCTGCTCCTATATCTTATGGTGTTAAAAATCTGAGAACATGAGTTGTAGGTTCCTTGAAAGTGAGTATATAAGTTGTGGAAGCAGTTCAGTGTTGAGGTGAGTTATCCACACTAGTTTAGGAGCCTGATGGTTGAGGAGTAATAACTATTTCTAAATCTGTGGTGTAGGACTAAGGCTCCCGTACCTCCCGCTTGATTCCATAACTAATTGCATAGGTTTAGAGTGAAAGGGGACCTGAGGGGCAACTTCATTACACAGGAAGTGTTGGTTATATGGAACAAGCTGTCAGAGGTAGTTGTAGAGGTGGGTACAATTGCTCAAATCAAGTCAAATGAAATTTATTGTCATGCATACAAGTCGTCCTGGCTATCCCTCGAGGTCGAGGTTGATGGTCTTCGTTCTGAAGAAGTGGCCCACAGAGCGAATTCGCCTGTGCGTGTATTTGTTTAACGTGTACTTGATGTTCCATTCCAAGAAGCACACGATACTTCACAAATCAACCAACGGATTCCAATGGCATGGAAACCATGACGACATGCATACAAGTACAGTGAAAATGATTCAGACATCATGTTGGTATCTGACAATGACAGGAAACCCGTGTGGAAAAGTGTTTTTTAAAGTGGAAAAGTGATTGCCTTGGGACAGTTCCACTCTCTCGACCTCAGATGTTTGGGCCCAGTGGTATGAGCAAGTGTCACAAACTGGGGTCATCCTCGGTTGCAGTGGATGACCATGACATCTTCTGTGCCGTGCCTTGCCTTGCCCTTCGCTCTCCACAGAGCGATGCAGAGCCACCTTCCTGATCATTGGATCTTATGGCGAATCTCATCCTGCCAGTACTGATTCCACATTCTGGGGCAGGTATGACCCTATCTCACCGAGGTACGAGGCAGCCAGCTGCCCTCCCCTGGGCATACCTAGACTGCCTGTCAAAGCGGAGTACCGGGGTGTGGCCGCTGTCGTACGTAAACAGCTACTCGGAGCCACAGGTGAGAGCTGTGTGTCTGGTGGGGACCAAAGGCGAGAGAGCTGTCCCAGACAAGCCCCTTCACCAGAGGTGCTAGCTACCCCTTCCTGGACTCTTTCGGACAACATACAGAACTTAAGTTATGCATAGTTATGAAAGACAGCAGCCGGCTGGTGGTGCAGTGACATCAGCACTGGACGTGGAGGTGGATGGTCCTGAATTTTAACCCAGCCGGGTCCCAACCTGGGCAGCAACAGTATCTCCACTGAAGAAAGGCCTGGCAGTCTACTTCCAGACCTTGCCATGAAAACTCATTGGACAATTACACTATACATAGGGTCGCCATGAGTCAACAACTCAATGTCACTCAACAACAACAATACAAGGCAGCAAAGAAAAAGACTGTGTAAACAAGTTATTAGTAAAAGCACACAGTAGCTTTTGGTGTCATGGTCCGGTCTGTGAAGTCCGCATTCCGGTTCATGGTCCGGTCCCTGGACTCAGGACTCCGGGTCTTCCAGCTGTCCCTTGTTTGGTTGAGTTAATCATAGGCACCTGATTCCCATCTTGGGGCTTGGAATATAAGTAGCCTTGGGATTGAGTGTGGGCTGTTGGTTTGTCTTGTCAGTTCCCCTTGGAGCAACCTGCTGATGGAAGGTTAGTGAAACCATTTGTGATCTCTAGGCCTGGTTGGAGGGCCACTGCTTCATGGAGCCTCATTGCCACTTGTTAGAGAGGTCTTTGTGGTATGGATTTGGCTGTTTCCTGGGCCAGCTGAGTGGCTGCCAGCCACTCTGAGCTAGGTAAGGATCTGGCTGTTTCTGTAGCCAGTGGAGGATGTTGGCTGAACTGAGACTTGGAGCTACCCCGGAGCAGAGATGGAACTGTCTGTTGTTCTTTGGTGTTTGTCTCTTGCCCTTGCCTCTGTGGGGTAAGTCAGGCTGTTTTGCTGTTGCCCTGTGGGGGGATCTGTCTTGTCTCTGCCTCTGTTGGGTAAGTCTGGCTGTTCTGCTGTTACCCAACAGATGGACCTGTCCCACTTTGGTGTGGAGAGGTTGAGTCCTGGCTTGTCTAAATATAAGTCCCGGCTCTGTCTACGTACTGTCCTGTCTCATGTTGGTGTCGTATTAATGATGAGTCTTGGCTTTTTGAAGGACAAGTCCTGGCTCTATGTTGATGTTCAGTTCCCAGGCTGTCTCTCAGCTCCAGCCTCCGAGTTATCAGCCTTGTATTTCAAGATGAAGATCCCGCGGACAAGCTCCAAGAGCCCAAGCCTCAAGGATCCCACGGACAAGCTCCAGCCTCAAGACCCCAGCCACGTCCTGTCCTGAAGCCATGTCATGTCCTTGCCTGGTTCTGGGGTCTGAGCCCGAGGCAAGACCCAGGTTCTGGGTCCTTGTCCAGTCTTGGGCTCAGAGTCCAAGCCTTGGTTCCTAGTCCTGGTCCCTCTTTCCATAGCCCAAGTCTGTTTTCTTGTCCCTGCTCCTTGTCTGTGTCCTGTCACGTCCCTACTCCAGTCAAGTCCTGTTCCTTGTACTTCAGTGTCTGTGTCTTGCATTTGAGTCCGTTCCCAGCACCCCATTGTGACACTTGTTAGTCCAAGGAGTGGTTGATGGTGTTCCACTTCTGAGGTACCGTAGCTTTAGGGCTGTGCAGGTTGCTTCAAGAACCTAATGGTAGAAGGAGAGTAACAGTTCCTGAACCTGGTGATGAGGGTCTTCAAATTTTGTACCTCCTGCCCGATTGAGAATGCGAGGAGAGGACTTGGCGGGGATCTTGGATTACAACTCTAATGTTTAGATTTAGATTATGAGAACGCTCAGTCCTCTTTTATTGTCATTTAGAAATGCATACATGCATTAAGAAATGATACAATGTTTCTCCAGAGTGATATCACAGAAAACAAGACAGACCAAAGACTAACGCTGACAAAACCACATAATTATAACATATAGTTACAGCAGTGCATAACAATATTATAATTTGATGAAGAACAAACCATGGGCATGGTAAAAAGGTGTCAAAGTCCCCGAGTCGATCGACTCCCGAGTCCCCGATAGCAGGCAGCAAAAGGGAGAAACTCCCTGCCGTAAACCTCCAGGCACCGTCAACTTGCTGATACCTTGGAAGCAGCCGACCCCAGCCGACACTGAGTCCATCCTTCCGAAAACTTCAAGCTTCCGACCAGCCTCTCCGATACAGCCTCCCAGGAGCCATCCACTGCCGAGCGCCTTCGACCTTGCCCTGGCTGCTGAAACACACAAAGCCGAGGATTTGGAGCCTTCTGCTCCGGAGATTCCGGTTACCACACAGTAGCAGCGGCAGCGAAGCGGGCATTTCAGAAGTTTTCCAGATGTTCCTCCGTACTCTCACGTCTGTCTCCATCAAATCAGAATTGTGCACAGTCCCCTACTTGACAAATTACGGATATCATTCACCGGAGAGGCCGCGCGTGCTGCTGTCACGCCGCCATCTTCTCCTCTAAATAATGTGCATTATTTATCAACGATCTTAAGAATGCTCTGATGTGAAAGGTTAGAATAAACCAGTGCCACCCACGGTAGCCTAGTGGTTATTGCAACACTTTGAGTGCCAGTGACCTGGGTTCAATTCCTGCCACTGTCAAAATGGAGTTTGTGCTTTCTCCCTCTGCCCCGCATGCATTTCCTCCCGGAGCTCTGGTTTCCTCCCACATTCCAAAGAGGTATGGGTTTGAAGATAATTGATCATATGGGTGTAATTGGGTGGCATGAACTCATTGGGCCAGAGGGCTGTATCAATGGATAGAGAGAGAGAACATAGAACAGTACAGGAACAGACCCCTTGGCCCACAATGTTGTGTTGATATAATTAAAATAGTTATCTAACAAGAAACCTAACTAATCCTCTCCGCCTACACCATGTCCAGATCCGTCCATTTTCTCACATTCATGTGCCTATTTAAGCAATTCTTAAAAAATCTCTGATGTATCTTCCTCTATCACCTCCCCAGGCAGCACATCCCAGGCACTCACCGCTCTTGTGTTTTTAAAACAAAAGCTTGCCCCTCACATCTCCTTTGAAATTAACCCCTCTCGCCTTCAATGCATATCTGGTATTACACAATTCAACCCTGGGTAAAAGATACTGTCTGTCTACTCTATCTATGCCTCTTATAAACCTCTATCAGATCTCTCCTCAGCCTCCACCGCTCCAGAGAAAACAACCTAAGTTTGTCCAAGATAGATAGATACATACATGCATACATACATAGGCAGATGGACAGATGAATGGATATTCCATGTTCTTCAGGATTCCTGAAGCCAAACCACAAACCAAGTATCTACCATATCTACAGAAATCATCACAGACTTCACACAGCAACTTTAACATACCAACATCAGCACTATTTTGTATTTCTTGTACAGATTTTATCAACGATAGTATTGCTGATGACATTGAATGTGTAAAGAAAGTGGTTCTGCCCCAAGGAATGAATGTTTGGTAAGTCAGACCTCGTTGGCCTTTTGCCTGGAGCTGTGTTTGAACAGGATGTGAATGGACAATCAGTAGATCTTGGGAATCAAACTCGGGGAACGACACATCCCTGTACTAGGAATTGTAGATGACCTCACTGTTACATTATAGTGTAAAAAGAATCGGACCCAATACAGGTCTCTGTGGAACACCACTAGTCACCAGCAGCCAGTCTGAAGAGGCTCCCTTTATTCCCACTCTTTGCCTCCTGCCAATCAGCCACTGGTTTATCCATGCTAGACACTTTCCTGTCATACCATGGGCTTGTAGTTTGTTAAGCAGCCTCATATGCAGCACCATTTCAAAGGCCTTTGGAGATTCTAAATACAGAACATCAACCAATTCTCCTTTGTCTATCCTGCTTGTTTTTTCTTCAGATTTCCAACAGTTTTGTCAGGCAAGATTTTCCCTTGAGGAAACCATGCTGACTACAGCCTATTTTATCATGTGCCTCCAAGTACCCAGGGACCTCATCCTTAATAACCGACTCCAACATCTTCCCAACCTGAGGTCAGACTGGCCTATAGTTCCCTTTGTCCTACCTCTCTCCCTTCTTGAAGAGTGGAGTGACATTTACAAATCTCCAGTCTTCCAGAACCATTCCAGAATCTAGTGATTCTTGAAAGATTGGTACTAATGCCTCCACAATCTCTTCAACCACCTCTTTCAGAACCCTGGAGCATACACCATCTGATCTAGGTGATTTATCTCCCTTCAGACCTTTGCGTTTCCCAAGTACCTTCTCTCCAGTAATGGTAGCTTCACAACCTTCATGCCCCTGACAGTTGGAACTTCCACCATACTGCTCGTGTCTTCCACAGTGAAGACTGATGCACAATACTTATTCAGTTCATCCACCAGTTTATTATCCCCTAGCATTACCTCTGCAGCATTGTTTTCCATCAATAGCTACTCTCTCCTCTCTTTCATACTTTATGTATCTGAAGAAAGTTTTGGTATCCTCTTTAACACTATTGGCTAGCTTACTTTCACATTCCATCTTTATCTTATTGACTTTTTTAGTTACCTTCTGTTGTTTTTTTTTTTTTTTTTTTTTTTTAAAAAGCTTCCCAATCCTCGAACTTCCCACTACCTATAAAGTGGCACGCGTCATTAACAGCCTCTGACAACCAAGTCCAACTCTCGGCCTTCACGTGAGGCTTAGCTACTGGCCTGGTGGAACTGTTTCTACTGACAGGAGAAGGGGCAAAGGTGAACCACTGGCACCTCAAAACCAGCTGCTTCGGGCAGGTGGGGCTCATCAGCCTTGGCTGTCAGCCCGCCGAGGAGAAGGAAAACTCTGATTTTAAGCCTCCGCTGCCTTGCAGCCATACCCACCCGTGGGAGAGGCTTCGGGAGTAAACCCCAAGGAAGAAATCCAGAGCCAGGGTCCCTAAGGCAGTTTGATGTTGTTTACAACTTCACTCTGGCACCCTCTGCAGTGACACTGGTGCCAATCTGTATCGGCACTTGCCCTTCCCTCGGATGTAGAGAGGGAGAACCTACTGCACAGGCAACAGCCGGTTCTTCAAATCTTCCCGCCCAGGCCTGCTCCCTGGAGAGGGCACAGTCTGCCAGAGACGCAAACCCATGATCCCCGGGATCGATGGCTGCCAACTTGGACTGTACTTTATATTAGTTTCCTTCAGTTTCTCAGTGTGTTCTTTCTGTGGTTGATGGGAGGCGGGTGATGTATTAATTTTTGTGTGTAAGAGGGAGGTTGGTGGTTGGCGCTATTGTTGCTGGTCTTGTCTGCGAGTGAGGGGGTCCGGGATCCTTATGTGTAGAGGATCATTGATTATTTTTGTGGCTGTTTTTTGCTGCGAACGAGGGGGGATTTTGGAGTCTGAGTTTTGTTTCTTTACTTTTTCATGCTGGGGGAGGGGGGAGTTGATGTCTTTTCTTTCATCAACCCCCATGGTCTATTTGTATTTCATGGCCATCTGGAGAAGACAAATATCAGTTGTATTGTACATTGACAATAAAATTGACCTTTTGACAGGAACTGAAAGCAGTGGTGTTTGGGGGTGTGGAGGGGTGGGTTAGTGGGTAGAGGTGTTGATCAATCTTACTGCTTGGGGGAAAGTCACCGTTTTGGAGTCTGGAGGACCTACCTGGTGTGGATGCTATGTGGTCTCTGCCCTGATACGGTGTGAAATCTGTTTTGCACAGTGGTACATCACAATTTTAATACATAATAATTTTTAAAACAAATCTGCATAAGATAGATATATATATTAAAGTAAATAACTGGTGCAAAAAGATAGCAAACAGAAAAATAGTGAGATGGTGTATGTGGATTCATTGTCCATTCAGAAATCTGAGTGTGAAGTTTGATCTCAGAGTAGGTTCAAGTGTCAGGACACCATCGTGGGTGGAGAGGTCTGTACTGTGCTGTAACTGTTCTATATTCTAACTCAATAGCATGTTATATTTCTGATCCACACCTCTGACTTTTTGCAGGTATGGGTGGAAGAAGAAATGTCAGCGAAGGAACCTCACCAACTTTCTGAAGGACTGTAACTTGTAATGACAGATGAACCCAACACACTGGAACCCCTCCAGCAATCAACCCGTAACATTTACTAATTAGCTTACATCACTAAAAGCCAAGCCAATGAGCAGATTCTAGACTCACAGCATCATAGCACGGTACAGCACAGAAACAGGCCCTTCGGCCCATCGTGTACATGCTCACCGTGATGCCTATTTACACTAATGCCAGTTGCCTTTTGAATCTCTTCTATCCACATGCTGGTCCAAATGCCTTTTAACTGTTTTAATCGTGCCTCCCCACCCCCAGTAGCTCATTACAGATTTGCATCAACCCTGTGTGGAAAAATCTGCCCCTCAGATCTCAATCAGTTTCATTCCTCCCACCTTGTACCTCTAGTTATGGACTCTCCTGCCCTGGGTAAGGTCTATCTATCTTAGACCATAAGAAATAGGAGCAGAATTAGGCCATCTGGCCCATCGAGTCTGCTCTGCCATTCAATCATAGCTGATCCTTTTTTCCTAACTCCTCCTCAACCCCAGTTCCCGGCCTTCTCCCTGTAACACCAGAGGCCATGTTAAATCAAGAACCTATCAATCCTTAAATTCTGATTTGATGGAGATGGATGTGAAAGCACAGAGGAACATCTGGAGAAATTTCTGAAACGCCTGTTTGCTGCTGTCGTTACTGCGTGGTCGGGAATCTTTTAGAGGGTAGGCCTCAAAATCCCCGGCTTTGCCTGCTGTTGGCGACTGAGATGGAGGTCAAATCATTCGGCTAGAGATGGCACTTAGTACTCGATGTCGGACAGCTGATCAGAGCTTGAAGTTTTCGGATGACTCAGAGTCGGATTGTGGTCAGCATGGCAGGGAGAGTTTTTCTTCCTTCTCCCGTCTGCATGAGATGTGGGACATTTGAGAGACTTTGAACTTTTACTGTGCTCATGGACTTCATCAAGTTATGGTATTGCACTGTTGTAACTATATGTTATAATTATGTGGTTTTGTCAGTTTTTTTCAATCTTGGTCTGTCCTGTGTTTTGTGATATCACATCGGAGGAAATAATGTATCATTTCTTAATGCATGCATTACTAAATGAGAATAAAAGAGGACTGCGTGTCTTCATAATCTAAACACACCCAATGACCTGGCCTCCATAGCTGTATGAAGCAACATATTCCACAAATTCACCGCACTTTGGCTAAAGAAATTACTCTGCACCCTGGGAAACATCCTTTCCACATCTACTGTGTCTCGGCCTTTCAACATTTGAAAGGTTTCAATGAGATCCCCCCTAATCCTTCTAAGTTCCTGCGAGCACAGACCCAGAGCCATCAAACGTTCCTCGTATGATAACACTTTCATTCCTGGAATCATCCTTGTGAACCTCCTCTGAACCTTCTCCAATGCCAGCACATCTTTTCTTAGATGAGCAGCCCAAAACTGTTCACAATACTCAAGGTGAGGCCTCACCAGTGCCTTATAAAGTCTCAGCCTCACATCCCTGCTCTTGTATTCTAGACCTCTTGAAATGAATGCTAACATAGCATTTGCCTTCCTCACCACCAACTCGGCCTACAAGTTCACCTTCTGCGTGTTCTGTACAAGGACTCCCAACTCCCTCTTCATCTCAGATTCCTAGATTTTCTCCCCATTTAGAAAATAGTTTGCAAATTTATTTCTATTACCAAAGTGCATGACCATGCATTTTCCAATATTGTATTTCATTTGTCACTTTCTTGCCCATTCTCCTAATCTAAGTCCTTCTGCATCCTACCTGTTTCCTGAACACAACCTGCACCTCCACCAATCTTCATATCATCTGCAAACTTGAAAAACAAAGCCATCTATTCCATCATCTGAATCATTTATATACAGCATAAAAAGAAGTGGTCCCGACACCAACCCCTGCAGAACACCACTAGTCACTGGTAGCCAACCAGAAAAGGATTATTTTATTCCCACTCGCTGCCTCCTACCAATCAGCCAATGTTCTAACTATGTTAGTAACTTTCCTGTAATACCATGGGTTCTTGATTTGGTAAGCAGCCTCGTGTGGCACTTTGTCAAGGGTCTTTTGAAAGTCCAGATATACAACATCCACTGCATCCTCTTTATCTATCCTGCATGTAATCTCCTCAAAGAATTCCAACAGATTTGTCAGGCAAGATTTCCTCTTCAGGAAACTATACTGACTTTGTCCTTTCTTGTCCTGTGTCTCCAAGTACTCCATCACCTCATCCTTAACAATTGACTCCAAGATCTTCCCAACCACTGAGGTCAGGCTAACTGATCTATAAATCCCTTTCTGCTGCCTTCCTCCTTTCTTAACAAGTGGAGTGACATTTGCAATTTTCCAGTCCTCTGGCACCATGCCAAAATCCAATGGTTTTTGAAAGATCATTTCTCGTGCACCACAATTTCAACCACCATCTCTTTCAGAACACAAGGGTGCATTCATCTGATCTGGGTGACTTATGTACCTTTAGGTCTTTCAGCTTTTCGAGCACCTTCACTCTTCTAACAGTAACTGCACCCACTTCTCTTTCTTCACACACTACATCAGGCATACAGCTAGTGTCTTCCACAGTGAAGATTGATGCAAAATACTCATTCAGTTCATCAGCCATCTCCTTGTCCCCCGTTATTATTTTTCCTGCCTCATTTTCTAGCGGTCCTCTATCCACTCTCATTTATCTTTTATTTTTAACATACTTGAAAAAACTTTGATATTATTTGCTAGCTTGCTTTCATATTTCATCTTTTCCCTTCTAATAATTTAGTTGCTCTCTAAGTTTTTAAGAACTTTCCAGCCCTCTACCTTTCCACTAATTTTTGCTTTATTGTATGCCTTTCATTTGCTTTTACAATAGTTTTGACTTCCCTTGTCAACCACGGTTATACTATCTTGTCTATTCAGATTCTGATTCAGGTTCTGGAGGGGAATAAACAGTCAACATTTCAGGCCAAGACTCTTCAACAAGACTGGATCTACGTCTCATTGTATCCTTGGATAACCTTATTCACTGTCTACATCTCTGCCAATTTATGGTGTCATCTGTAAACTTTCTAATCCGATCCCCTGCTGCAGTGGATAATGACTACATGGGACTTCGACAAGGTTCGTGATGTTTTTCCAACCTTTTAACCTGCTCAAAGATCAATCTAGCCTTTCCCCCCAACATAGCCCTCCATTTTTCTATCATCATGCCTTAAATGTCCCTAATCTATCTTCCTCTACCACCACCCTGGCACAGCGTTCTACACACCCACTACTCTCTGTGTGAGAAACCTACCTCTGACATCACCTGCTATACTTTCCTTCAGTCATCTTCAAATTATGCCCCCTTGTATTTGCCATTTCTGCTCTGGGGAAAAATTCTTTCTCTGCCTCTTATCATCTAGTACACCTCTCTGCAAAGATCAAGATTAGATTAGTGTTATTTGTCACACATACCTCAAAACATTGAAAAACACAGTGAAGAGAAAACAATTGCATCAAGGACTAACACCGGCCGAGCATGTGCCGGGGGCAGCCCACAAGTGGCCGCAACGTGGCATACACAAGACTCACTAAGCATAACTCGTACGTCTTTGGAATGTGGGAGGTAACTGGAGCACCCGGAGGAAACCCACGGGGAGAACATACAAATTACTAACAGACAGCGGCAGGAATCAAACTCTGACTGGTGATCACTGGCACTGCATATCGATCGCACTAACTGCTAGGCTACTATGTCATTCACTATATCATCTCCTGATCAACAACTGCTACCATGGTCTCTCTGCTTCTGTTGTGATCTTCATGGAAAATTCAATAAACTCTACTCACTAACCATTTGACATGAGAGTTCATCTGAGGCACTGCTCACTTTTGGCGACTAATATTCAGCCGCGAACCACAAGGTAACTAGCAACCGAACGCTCTTAGAATCAGAATCAGATTTATTATTACCAACATACAGCATGTCATGATATCACTGGACAACAAAGATTTTGCTTCCTGAATACTTTTGGGTGCATCTTACGAATTTTGAGCTGCTGATCATGAAAATCACTGTGAAATTTCCCTAAGACTCAGAAGTTTATGAAGCTGCCTATGTTTGTTATTCCAGTTCATAATTCAATTCAGTATAGCTGATGCCAAGATTAAGGAAGGCACTTCTGTTGGTCCACAAATCAAGCCGGTCATCGACGACAGGTAATTCAAAGAACTTCTAATGTGATCAGAGAAAATTGCATGGAAGGCATTCAAGGATGTTGGTGAAAATTTTCTAGGGAAACTACAGAGCACCAAACTACGTGCAGTTGGTTGACAACATGTATCAAGCATACAAAACCATGAAGTGCAACAAGTCACTAAAGTTTCATTCTCTGCATTTCCATTTAGACTTCTTTCCTGCAAATCCTGGCACTGTCAGTGATGAGCAGGTGAAAGGTTTCACCAGGACATTGTAGTCATGGAGAGATGGTATCAGGGCAACTGGAATCCATCTATGCTGGCTGATTATTGTTGGACACTTACGAGATGCCTCGGACACTGAGTACAAATGAAAATCATCAACAAAAAAATTTTAGCTTAGTTGAACTATTGCAAAGCATCAGCACTGTTATGCAATTAAACACATTATATTCAATAAAAGTTAAAACTTCTTGTTTCTCCAAATTCCTCCATGATAAAAGTAGTCTGAAATTATATTTGTGTTCGGCTACAAGCAGTCTATCATAAACAAAAATATTCTGAGGCAGCAATCTTTGAAAAAATTAGTTGTCCAGCATATTTATTGTTTTATGGCAGCAGATTGGTGCAATACACAAAAATATTACAACAGACAATAAAATATGTAAAAATAAATAATTGGTGCAAAAAGAGACAAAATAGTAAGGTAGTTTTCATGAGTTCATGGACCATTCAGAAATCTGATGGTGCTGGGGAAGAAGCTGTTCCTAAAACACTGAATGTGTGTCTCCAGCCTCCTGTACCCCTCCCTGATGGTAGCAATGAGAAGAGGGCATGTCCCAGATGGCGAGGGTCCTTCCTGATGGATGCTGCATCACCCTATGAAGATGTTTTCAATGATGGGAAGAGCTGTGCCCGTGATACCCATGATTTGCTGATGATACAACCATTGCTGGCGGAACCTCAGATGGAGATGAGAGGTTCGTACCGGGGCGAGATATGCAGCTAGCTGAGTGGTGTGGCAGAAACAACCTGGCACTCAACATCAGTAGCACCAAAGAGCTGATCGTGGACCTCAGGAAGGGTAACACGAGGGAAGACAAACCAATCCTCATAGAGGGATCAGAAGTGCAGAGAGTGAAAAATTCCAAGTTCCTGGATGTCAAGATCTCTGGGGATCTAACCTGGTCCCAAAATATTAATGCAGCTATAAAGAAGGCAAGACAGCAGCTATATTTCATAGAAACATAGAAAATAGGTGCAGGAGTAGGCCATTCGGCCCTTCGAGCCTGCACCGCCATTTATTATGATCATGGCTGATCATCCAACTCAGAACCCTGCACCAGCCTTCCCTCCATACCCCCTGATCCCCGTAGCCACAAGGGCCATATCTAACTCCCTCTTTAAATATAGCCAATGAACTGGCCTCAACTGTTTCCTGTGGCAGAGAATTCCACAGATTCACCACCCTCTGTGTGAAGAAGTTTTTCCTAATCTCGGTCCTAAAAGGCTTCCCCTCTATCCTCAAACTGTGACCCCTCGTTCTGGACTTCCCCAACATTGGGAACAATCTTTCCACATCTAGCCTGTCCAATCCCTTTAGGATCTTATACATTTCAATCAGATCCCCCCTCAATCTTCTAAATTCCAACGAGTACAAGCCCAGTTCATCCAGTCTTTCTTCATATGAAAGTCCTGCCATCCCAGGAATCAATCTGGTGAACCTTCTTTGTACTCCCTCTATGTCAAGGATGTCTTTCCTCAGATTAGGGGACCAAAACTGCGCACAATACTCCAGGTGTGGTCTCACCAAGGCCTTGTACAACTGCAGTAGTACCTCCCTGCTCCTGTACTCGAATCCTCTCGCTATAAATGCCAGCATACCATTCGCCTTTTTCACCGCCTGCTGTACCTGCATGCCCACTTTCAATGACTGGTGTATAATGACACCCAGGTCTCGTTGTACCTCCCCTTTTCCTAATCGGCCACCATTCAGATAATAATCTGTTTTCCTATTTTTGCCACCAAAGTGAATAACTTCACATTTATCCACATTAAATTGCATCTGCCATGAATTTGCCCACTCACCCAACCTATTCAAGTCACCCTGCATCCTCTTAGCATCCTCCTCACAGCTAACACTGCCACTCAGCTTCGTGTCATCCGCAAACTTGGAGATGCTGCATTTAATTCCCTCATCCAAGTCATTAATATATATTGTAAACAACTGGGGTCCCAGCACTGAGCCTTGCGGTACCCCACTAGTCACCGCCTGCCATTCTGAAAAGGTCCCATTTATTCCCACTCTTTGCTTCCTGTCTGCTAACCAACTCTCCACCCACACCAATACCTTACCCCCAATACCGTGTGCTTTAAGTTTGCACACTAATCTCCTGTGTGGGACCTTGTCAAAAGCCTTCTGAAAATCCAAATATACCACATCCACTGGTTCTCCCCTATCCACTCTACTAGTTACATCCTCAAAAAATTCTATGAGATTCGTCAGACATGATTTTCCTTTCACAAATCCATGCTGACTTTGTCCGATCATTTCACCGCTTTCCAAATGTGCTGTTATCACATCCTTGATAACTGACTCCAGCAGTTTCCCCACCATTGACGTTAGGCTAACCGGTCTATAATTCCCCGGTTTCTCTCTCCCTCCTTTTTTAAAAAGTGGAGTTACATTAGCCACCCTCCAATCCTCAGGAACTAGTCCAGAATCTAACGAGTTTTGAAAAATTATCACTAATGCATCCACTATTTCTTGGGCTACTTCCTTAAGCACCCTGGGATGCAGACCATCTGGCCCTAGGGATTTATCTGCCTTCAATCCCTTCAATTTACCTAACACCACTTCCCTACTAACATGTATTTCACTCAGTTCCTCCATCTCACTGGACCCTCTGTCCCCTACTATTTCTGGAAGATTATTTATGTTCTCCTTAGTGAAGACAGAACCAAAGTAATTATTCAATTGGTCTGCCATGTCCTTGCTCCCCATAATCAATTCTCCTGTTTCTGTCTGCAGGGGGACCTACATTTGTCTTTACCAGTCTTTTCCTTTTTACATATCTATAAAAGCTTTTACAGTCTGTTTTTATGTTTCCTGCCAGTTTTCTCTCATAATCTTTTTTCCCCTTCCTAATTAAGCCCTTTGTCCTCCTCTGCTGAACTCTGAATTTCTCCCAGTCCTCAGGTGAGCCACTTTCTCTGGCTAATTTGTATGCTTCTTCTTTGGAATTGATACTATCCCTAATTTCTCTTGTCAGCCACGGGTGCACTACCTTCCTTGATTTATTCTTTTGCCAAACTGGGATGAACAATTGTTGCAGTTCATCCATGCAACCTTTAAATGCTTGCCATTGCATATCCAACGTCAATCCTTTAAGTGTCATTTGCCAGTCTATCTTAGCTAATTCACGTCTCATACCTTCAAAGTTACCCCTCTTTAAGTTCAGAACCTTTGTTTCTGAATTAACTATGTCACTCTCCATCTTAATGAAGAATTCCACCATATTATGGTCACTCTTACCAGGGGCCTCTCACGACAAGATTGCTAATTAACCCTTCCTCATTGCTCAAAACCCAGTCCAGAATAGCCTGCTCTCTAGTTGGTTCCTCGACATGTTGGTTCAAAAAACCATCCCGCATACATTCCAAGAAATCCTCTTCCTCAGAACCTTTACCAATTTGGTTCACCCAATCTACATGTAGATTGAAGTCACCCATTATAACTGCTGTTCCTTTATTGCACACATTTCTAATTTCCTGTTTAATACCATCTCCGACCTCACTACTACTGTTAGGTGGCCTGTACACAACTCCCACCAGCATTTTCTGCCCCTTAGTGTTACGCAGCTCTACCCATATCGATCCCACATCTTCCCGCTTATGTCCTTCCTTTCTATTGCGTTAATCTCTTCTTTAACCAGCAACGCCACCCCACCTCCCCTTCCTTCATGTCTATCCCTCCTGAATATTGAATATCCCTGAACGTTGAGCTCCCATCCCTGGTCATCCTGGAGCCATGTCTCTGTGATCCCAACTATATCATAATCATTAATAACAATCTGCACTTTCAATTCATCCACCTTATTACGAATGCTCCTTGCATTGACACACAAAGCCTTCAGGCGCTCTTTTACAACTCTCTTAGCCCTTATACAATTATGCTGAAAAGTGGCCCTTGTTAATGCTTGCCCTGGATTTGTCGGCCTGCCACTTTTACTTTTCTCCATAGTACTTTTAGTTTCTACCCTCACTTTACACCCCTCTGTCTCTCTGCACTGGTTCCCATCCCCCTGTAGTGAACTAACCTCCTCACGCCTAGCCTCTTTAATTTGATTCCCACCCCCCAACCATTCTAGTTTAAATTCACCTCAGTAGCCCCCGCTAATCTCCCTGCCAGGATATTGGTCCCCCTAGGATTCAAGTGCAACCTGTCCTTTTTTGTACAGGTCACGCCTCCGCCAAGAGAGGTCCCAATGATTCAAAAACTTGAATCCCTGCCCCTGCTCCAATCCCTCAGCCACGCATTTATCCTCCACCTCATCTCATTCCTACTCTCACTGTCGCGTGGCACAGGGAGTAATCCCAAGATTACTACCTTTGCGGTCCTTTTTCTCAACTCCCTTCCTAGCTCCCTATATTCTCCTTTCAGGACCTCATCCCTTTTCCTACCTATGTCATTGGTACCTATATGTACCACGACCTCTGGCTCCTCACCCTCCCACTTCAGGATATCTTGGACACGATCAGAAATATCCTGGACCCTGGCACCAGGGAGGCAAACTACCATCCGGGTCTCTGGACTGCGTCCACAGAATCGCCTATCTGACCCCCTTACTATCGAGTCCCCTATCACAACTGCCTTCCTCTTCCTTGCCCTACCCTTCTGAGCTACAGGGCCAGACTCTGTGCCGGAGGCACGGCCACTGTCGCTTCCCCCGGGTAAGCTGTCCCCCCCCCAACAGTACTCAAACAGGAGTACCTGTTGTTAAGGGGCACAGCCACCGGGGTACTCCCTATTACCTGACTTTTCCCCTTCCCCCTCCTAACCCGTGACCCACTTGTCTGCCTCCCGTGGCCCCGGCGTGACCACCTGCCTGCAACTCCTCTCTATCACCTCCTCACTCTCCCTGACCAGACGAAGGTCATCGAGCTGCAGCTCCAGTTCCGTAATGCGGTCCCTTAGGAGCTGCATCTCGATGAACTTGGCGCAGATGTAGACGTCCGGGAGGCTTGGAGACTCCAGGGCCTCCCACATCCGACACCGAGAACAGCAAACTGCCCTCATACTCATACTGCCCCCTCCTCAAATAACAACAGAAAATGAATGCCAAACCTTCCTCGCCTGCTTCCGCCTAAGCCCGTTGAACCGAAGCCCTTAAGTCTTCACTCTGCTCCCGGCTCACTCCGCAGCCCGCAAACTACGCTGCCCGCTCTATGAGGCTCCGTTCCTTTTAAATCTGCCGCACTGCACAGCCCGACGTCATACGCCTGCGCAGTCCCGCCTCTCAGAACGCCGTTGGAGAAAAAAAATAACGAAAATTTCAAAAATGTCTTTCTCGGCACTCCCACTCAGACTCTCAGACTCCTTCTTCGAATTTCATTAGGAGTTTGAGGAGATTTGGTTTGTCAGCCAAGACACTCAAAGACTTATACAGATGTACTATAGAGAGTATTCTGGCAGGCTGCATCATTGTGGTATGGAGGAGCTACAGCACAGGATTGAAGGAAGCTACAGAAAGTTGTAAAATTAGTCGGCTCCATCATGGGTACCAGCCTTCATAGCATCCAAGATATCTTCAAGGAGTAGAGCCTCAGAAAGGTGGCGTCCATCATTAAGGCAGACATCCCACCTCTCCCGGAAGTTCCGGGAGTCTCCTGCATATTAATAGTGGCTCCCTGATGCCCGCAAATTATACGCAATATCACGGAAATCAATTTTTATGAGAGCGAGCAAGAGAGAAAAGCAAGAGAGAGCGCAAGAGTGACCACGAGGAGAGCAACCACGAGAGAGAGAGCGCGCGCGAGCGAGAGCGCGCCATGGCAGAGTGTTCCAAAAAAATATAAAATGTACGTCACCCCAGACTACACTAAAGTGTACCCCTGCCTAATAGGGGTCAAAATAATGACAGTGTTGCTCGCTGCACTGTTTGCAACAGTGACTTTTCTATTGCCCATGGTGGGTTAAGACTGTAAAAGACATGTTGAGGTGAGTTTAAACAGGTGTCATTCGTTTATTAGCATAGCTAACGTTATTTAAACTAGCTGGCTAGCTGCTAAGGAGCTACTCGATTGCAGACATCCCACCTCTCCCGGAAGTCTCCCGCAAATTGATGGTGCTACCTCCCTGAAATGAGTTTTTGCAGGGTGGGATGTCTGTTAAGGTCCCCCATCACCCAGAACATGCCCTCTTCTCATCGTTACCATCAGCACGGAAGTGCAAAAGCCTGAAAGCGCACATGCAGTGATTCAGGAACAGTGTTTTCCCCTCTTCCATCGGATTCCTAAATGGTATTCTATTGCTGGTAGAATCTCAGGTGGTGACAAGAGGGCGTACAGGAGTGAGATATGCCAACTAGTGGAATGGTGCCGCAGCAACAACCTGGCACTCAACGTCAGTAAGACGAAAGAGCTGATTGTGGACTTCAGGAAGGGTAAGACGAAAGAATAGGTACCAATCCTCACAGAGGGATCAGAAGTGGAGAGAGTGGGGCCGGCTGGTGGTGCAATGACATCAGCGCCGGACTCTGGAACGGAGGTTCCCGGGTTCAAACCCAGCCGGGTCCGCTCCCGAGTACGCTTTCCATCCGTGCCAGGTTGAGTGTCGAGATCGCAACTCGACCTCGTAAAATAAAGGGAAAAATACTGCAAAATGTCTGTGTGAGGAGTGGCACCTTGGCACTCCTCTCTCTTGGCACCTTGTAAGCATGAAAAACACATCATCCCGCCAGCATTGCACACGCACGGATGCACGCACGCACACACAAAAAAAAGTGGAGAGAGTGAGCAGCTTCAAGTTCCTGGGTGTTAAGATCTCTGAGGATTAAACTTGGTCCCAACATATTGATGTAGTCATAAAGAAGGCAAGACAGCGGCTATACTTTATTAGGAGTTTGAAGCAATTTGGCATGTCAACAAATACACTCAAAAACTTCTATAGTTGTACTGTGGAGAGCATTCTGACAGGCTGCATCACTGTCTGGTATGGAGGGGCTACTGCACAGGACCGAAAGAAGCTGCAGAAGGTTGTAAATCTAGTCAGCTCCATCTTGGGCACAAGCCTACAAAGTATCCAGACATATTCAGGGAGTGGTGTCTCAGAAAGGCAGCATCCATTATTAAGGACCTCCAGCACCCAGGGCATGCCCTTTTCTCACTGTTACCATCAGGTAGGAGGTACAGAAGCCCGAAGGCACACACTCAGTGATTCAGGAACAGCTTCTTCCCCTCTGCCATTCGATTCCTAAATGGACTTTGAAGCTTTGGACACTACCTCACTTTTTTAATATACAGTATTTCTGTTTTTGCACATTTTTTAACCATCTATTCAATATACATAATTGGTTTACTTTATTTATTATGTTTTATTTTATTTTTTTCTCTCTGCTAGATTATGTATTGCATTGAACTGCTGCTGCTAAGTTAACAAATTTCACGTCACATGCCAGTGACAATAAACCTGATTCTGATTCTGACATTGACTAATGAACACTACCTTACTTTTAATAATTTCTGTTTTTGCACTAATTTTAATTTAACTGTTTAATATATATCTATATACTTACTTTAATTGATTTCCTTTTTTCCCTACATTATCATCTATTGCAATATACTGCTGCCGTAAAGTTAACAAATCTCACGGCATCTGCCAGTGATATTAAACCTGATTCTGATTGTGACAGAACTGGCTGAGTTTACAACCTTCTACAGCCTCCTGTGATCCTATACATTCCCTGGGATTTGTGGCATCAGTACAGTGCAAAACATAAACATTACTGTAAAATACACTACATATTTTTGAGTTGTTCAAAAAGAGAGCAAAATACTGAGGCGATGTTCATGGGTTCATTGTCCGTTCAGAAATCTGATGGCAGAGGAAAACAACTTGTCCCTAAAGCATTGAGTGTGTATCTTCAGGCTCCTGTTCTCCTCCTTGATGGTAGCAATGAGAAGAGGGCATGTCCTGGCTGATGGGAGTACAGTACTGGATAAAGGAAGCAAACACGAGGAAATCTGCAGATGCTGGAAACTCAAGCAACACACACAAAATGCTGGTGAGTGCAGCAGGCCAGGCAGCATCTCTAGGAAGAAGTACAGTCGACGTTTCAGGCCGAGACCCTTCGTCAGGATTAACTGAAAGAAAAGATAGTAAGAGGGGGAAGTGGGAGGGGGAGGGGGAGATCCGAAATGATAGGAGGAGACAGGAGGGGGAGGAATGAAGCTAAGAGCTGGAAAGTTGATTGGTAAAAGGAATACAAGGCTGGAGGAGGGACAGGATCAAGCGACGGGACGCCTAGGGAGAAAGAAAGGGGGAGGGGAGCCTAGAGGAAGATGAAGAGCAGGCAAGGAGTTATAGTGAGAGGGACAGAGAGAGAAGAAACAAAAGGGCGGGAAATTAAAATAAATAACGGATGGGGTACGAGGGGGAGGTGGGGCATTAGCGGAAGTTAGAGAAGTCAATGTTCATGCCATCAGGTTGGAGGCTACCCAGACGGAATATAAGGTGTTGTTTCTCCAACCTGAATGTGGCTTCATCTTTACAGTAGAGGAGGCCGTGGATAGACATATCAGAATGGGAATGGGACATGGAATTAAAATGAGTGACCACAGGGTGATCCTGTTTTCTCTGGCGGACAGAGCGTAGGTGTTCAGTGAAACGATCTCCCAGTCTCGGGTCTCAACAATATATAGAAGGCCACATCGGGAGCACCGGACGCAGTATATCACCCCAGCCGACTCACAGGTGAAGTGTCGCCTCACCTGAAGGACTGTCTGGGGCCCTGAATGGTGGTAAGGGAGGAAGTGTAAGGACATGTGTAGCACTTGTTCCGCTTACAAGGATAAGTGCCAGGAGGGAGATCAGTGGGGAGGGATGGGGGGGGACGAATGGACAAGGGAGTCGCGTAGGGATAAAGGATGCTGCCTTTTCGAGGCATTGCCTTTCGAATGTGTCCTTGATAGCTTATTTGGAACCATTCTCTTCTCACAGTCACTGACTCTCCCAGTATCAGCAACGCCCAGATCTTGCCCTCAGAAACAAGGTCTCACAGTCCTTCGAGATCCATTTGCATTTCATGGCCTCCACAGCCACATGAATTTCACAGACTCACCACCCTCTGGCTAAAGAAATTCCTCTTGATCTCTCTTCTAAATGTACACCCCTCTATTCAAGGTATATGAACTCTGGTTGTAGACTCCCGCACCATTGGAACTCTGGTTGTAGACTCCCGCACCATTGGAACTCTGGTTGTAGACTCCCACACCATTGGAACTCTGGTTGTAGACTCCCGCACCATTGGAACTCTGGTTGTCGACTCCCGCACCATTGGAACTCTGGTTGTAGACTCCCGCACCATGGAACTCTGGTTGTAGACTCCCGCACCATTGGAAACGTCGTGTAAGCCCTTTTGATATTCATTAGGTTTCAATGAGCTCATCTTCTAAACTCCATGTTGGTGTACCTGAGTCAGACTCACACCAAATGTTCACACAACACCTATTTCCCCCTTTACCAAGACCAGAATTTATTACCCAGAAACACAAGAGATTCTGCAAACGCTGGAAATCCAGAGCAACACACACACACTGCTGCAGAAACTCAGCAGGTCAGGCAGCATCTATGGAAGTGAATAAACAATCGACGTTTCAGATTGAGACCTTTATCAGAACCGGAAAGGAAGGAGGAAGATGCCAGAGTAGAAAGGTGGCGGGGGGGGGGGGGTAGGTCAAAGAGGATTGAGCTAGAATGTCATAGGTGAATGGTTGGGGAAAATGGAATCTAACAGGAGAGGAGTGTAGACCATGGAGAAAGAGTAGGAGGAGGGAACCAGGGGAGATGACAGGCAGGTAAGGAGAAGAGGTAAGAGTCCAGAGGGGGGAATAGAAGAGGCGATGGGGGGGAGGGAAGTATATTACTGGAAGGTGAAATCGATATTCATGCTATCAGGTTGGAGCCTACCTGGACGGAATATGAGGTAGATTAATAGGGAAGGACAAATGGACAAGGGGATCACAGAAGGAGCAATCCTTGCTGAAATCGAAGAGTGGGGTTAGGGGGAGGTAGAGATGTTTTTGGTGGGACTCCCGGTGAAGATGGTGGAAGCTGCGGAAGATGATGTGTTGGATGTGGAAGTTCATGGGTGGTATTTAAAGACTAGATGAACTCTATCCCTGTTAAGGCAGCAGGAAGATGGGGTGAGTGCTGATGTTTGGGAAGTGGAGGAGACGCAGGTGAGGTGGAGGAAGGGATACCCTTTTCTTTGAAGGAGGAGGGCATCCCTGATGTCCAGGAAAGGAAAGCTACGTCCTGGGTACAGATGCGACAGAGACAAAGGAACTGAGAAAAAGGAATAGCATTTTTACTGGAGATAGGATGGGAAGAGGTACAGTCAGGATAACCACGGGAATTGGTAGGTTTATAAAATATGTTGGCCAACAGTATATTTCCAGAGATGGAGATAGAGAGATTGAGAAATAGGAAGGACATGTCAGAAATGGACTAAGAGAATTTAAGGACAGTGTGGAAATTGGAGGCAAAGATGATGAAATTGACGAGCTCAGCATGGGTACCTGAGGCAGCACCAATGCAGTCGTCAGTGTGGCGGAGGAAGAGTTGGGGAGCATTACCGGGGAAGGCTTGGAACATGGACTGTTCTAGGTAGCCAGCGAGAAGGCAGGCATAGCTGGGGCCTATGTGGGTGCCCATGGCTGCCCCCTGCCTTTGGAGAAAGTGGGAAGCCCGAAGGAGAAATTGATCCCTGGCTATTCTTGAGAAGGTTGGGGAGGGGAGGTGTAAACTGCCTTCTTGACTCACTACAGTCCTCTGGTGAAGATGTTCCCATGGTTGTGTTAGGGTGGGCGTTCTGTGATTTAGTCTCAGTGATGAAGGAACAGAATTCGTAATTCAAGATTGTTTAATGTCACCTGAGCTGCCAGTGGAAGTGGAGGATACGGGTTTGATTGTGGCATTTAAGAGAAGTTTGGATAGATACAAGGATGGAAGGGGTTTGGAGGGCTGTGGTCCAGGTGCAGGTCGATGGAACTGGGCAGAGTAACAGCTCAACATAGATTAGATGGGCTGAAGGGCCAGTTTCTCTGCAGTAAAGCTCTATGACTCTGTGATTTTATAGATGGTACGCACCATGTCACAGGACATCAAGGATCAATGGTCAGTTTTTCTCTTGCTGGGAACAGTCACCGTCTGGATATCTTGTAGTGCGAATGCTTCCTGATTATCTGATGGAGCCGGCTGCAGTCACGTCTGGACTGTTTCATCTGCAGAGGATTGGTGAATGGGATTGAACTTTGGGCACCATGGTAGTATAACGGTTAGCACGGCACTATTACAGCCCAGAGCGTTGGGGTTCAGAGTTCAATCCCAACATAGTATGTATCGGCCAGCTGGTGGCGTAGTAGCATCAGCGCCGGACTTCGGAGCGAAGGCTCTCAAGTTCAAATCCAGCCGGCTCCCTTGCACGCTTTCCATCCGTGCTGGGTTGAGCATCGAGCTAGCAATTTGGTTTCGTAAAAATAAGAAAGCCTGCTAAAAACATGCCGTCATGACAGCATCCCGATGATTCCACTCAGAGTTAAGGGCTTCCTTCTTCTTCATAGTCTTTAAGTGTTTTTGTGTTAAGTGTTAAGTCATAGTTTTTGTGTTCCTCACCATGGACATATGGATTCCCTCCCTCAGTCCAGGTTCAAGTTCAGGCGTATGGTCATCTGACTGTACATGTATACAGTACAACCAAACAAAACAACGTCACTCCAGACCACCATGCACCCACAAAAATTATATCACACACAGCACGTAAAGCGAAATATTACCACAAATAAGTGAAGAAAAATCTGACAACACGGCATGTGGTGTGCGGCACAGGTAAACAGTAAACAGCTCGCTGTCCCGGTGACGAGACCTCGGTGGTGGCAGGGTATTCATTAGTCTCATAGGCTGAGGGAAGAAGCTGTTCCCCATTCTGGCAATCCTAGTCCTGTACCTCCTTCCTGACTGGATTGGGTCAAAGAGATTTGTGTGATGGGTACTAGGGACCCTCAACAATGCTTTGGGCCCTTGGTATAAAACACTCCCAGTAAAAATGTTGTACCAGGCAGTAGGTTAGTTGGTCATTGTAAATTGTCCTGTGATTATGCTAGGGTTAAATAGCTGGGCTGCTGGGTGCTGAGGCTCATTGGGCGGGAAGAGCTTGTTCCACACTGTATCTCGAAATGAAAGCAATAAACACATTAGGGAATGTTCCCACTCCTGACGTCATGATGGAAGATGGATCATTTGCCAAGCAGCTGAAGGTGTCTGAACCATGGACACTGTCCAGGGGAATTCATCTCCATCCAAGATCAGGACCACCTTCTCTCCAACTGCTTCCCCGCTACCTTTCCACGGAGAATGAACGAGCAACTCAATACAAGGAGAGGTAGGATTTATGCACCAATGAACAGACGTCAAGCGGGAAAACCGTTCGGAGCATCAGGGTTGTACGTGACAGGACGCGGAAGTGATGGTCATGACCCGGCCAGGAGCAATTACTGTAATGGCTGGACACTGATCAGGGCTGGAGAATGTGATCAGTGGCTAGGCTGTCCAAACCAGTGACCCTGGAACATCAGAAGAGGTTGCTCTTCACAGAGCACTGGGAGGAAATCCCTTTCTGTTTTGATGAGAATATTGTTTCTCTGGAATTCTCTGCCCCAAGGGTGCAGGGGCCTGGATCATCGAATGTAGTTCAGACTGAAAGATATAGGAGCCAAATTAGGCCATTTGGCCCATCGAGTCTGCTCCACCATTCAATCATGGCTGATTTACTATCCCTCTCAACACTATCTTCCTGCCTTTGATGCACTGACTCAGCAAGCGCCCATCAACCCCCACTTTAAATATACTCAGTGATCTGGCTTCCACAGACAGCTGAGGCAGAAATAGATGGGCTTTTGAAAAGCCTTCAAAGATTTGTTTCATTTGTCACACAGTCCGAGGATGTACTGGGTCGTGTCGCCAACATAGCATGCCAGAACTCACTAACCCTAAGCTATATGCCTCTGGACTGTGGGAGGAAACCAGAGCACCCAGAGGAGACAACGTGGTCACAGGAAAAATATACAAACTCCTTACAGACAACAGTGGTGATGAGGTGGTGCTTGCTGGTGCTATATCACCAGCAGAAATTACAATAGCACCACCAAGAAATTAGTTGAAATTTGATGCACAAATTGCGGCTGCTTTCTCTGTATAGTTTTGAATACAGCTTGTTTCTCCAGTTGATCGAGTGAAACAGCGCCCCCAATTACCATAGCACCCACGCAGCAATAAAGTTATAAACCCTGTGCTGGTCTAAGGTCAGATCCACTCTACACTTCTGCTTATTCGTTTGTTGTCAATGTCTTGCCGTTGCCGTCCTCAGATCAGCTAAGCTGATCTAAGATCACTTAAGGTGGTGATGTCACTCACTCTCACTCACGCGAGGGATTGATAGTATACATCCAGGCGCAGATCCATGGTCTCGCGAGACTAACAGATGCCACACACACACATTGTGCTTTTACAAGCGAGCGTGGGCCTGGCACGTGCGTTATTTTGGCTGGCGTGAAAAATGGATCGATTTTTAGTGAGAAAACGACCTCATCCAGAGGAATCAGTGGTGTCCCAGCCTGAGCCTGTCTTAATTGAAAGTGACATGCAGAAAGAAGTAAGTGGGGATGAGGACAACAGCAGTTCATCGAAGGAGTGTGAGGGCGAAGTAGAGGAAGAAGAAATGGAGCGGGATTCAGAAGAGAACGTGGATGAAGCTGCTCTTAGTGCTAGTGGGAATACTGTTAGCGATGTTAGCCAGCAGCCTGAGGAAGGACCCCGTCGGCCAGCATTGAAAAAGTACCCTTCACTGCTCGCAACAGTTTGGCAATCAGCAAAGGAGTTTTATTTGTGGCTGTTTTGACTGACTGGAATATTCAATCACGAAAGGTTACGTTCTGCTTCGCATGCAGGCATTTCCTGTGTGGAGGACATGTTTTCCATTCTGAGTCTACCTTCACTGTCACTGGTTACCGCAACTGGTGGAAAGCTACAACAGCTTTCAAAACCCATCGTGTAAGTGCAGCTCATAAGTTTGCTATGGAGGCATGGGCCGAATTCAGATCGAGAAAACAAGACGATTCAAGATTGGAAAATATGCTTGACAAAGGACATGCAAAGATTGTCCAAGAAAATCATGGGTATATGAGAGCAGTGGTTGTGTCTCTACGCTATACCGCATGCCAAGGCATTGCCCAGTGAGGACACCGGGAGGATGATGGATCTGGCAACAGGGGAAACATGTTGAGTTGCTCAGTGTAATTGGACAGTTTGATAAGACTGTAGCTAAAAAAATAGAGGACAGTCCTGGAAATGCAAAAAACACCCATCACGATATTCAAAATGAAATTATGGGTATTATGGCAGATATGGTCAGACGTCAAATAAGTGCAGAGATCAAGAAGGCAGGACATTTTGCCATCGTGGTGGATGAAAGTAAAGACTTGAGTAAAAAGGAGCAAATATCAGTGGTGGTGCGGTATCTGAATAACGAAACAGAGCTTGAAGAATTCTTGCACTTCACTCCAGCAGAAAGGTTGGACGCAGAGTCGCTTCTTAAAGGCATTGAAGAGACACTCGCCCAGTGTGTTATTGATAAGAACGCCTACATAGGTCAGTGTTATGACAGTGATGTCCGGGTGCAATAACGGGGTACAAGAGAGGTTCAGGAAAGAGGTCCCGCAGGCATTATATATACACTCCATGCTCACAGACTGAACCTTGTTTTAGTGGATGTTGTGAGCAATGTACCACAAGCGGGGGAGTTTTTTTGCAACTGTGCAGCTGCTTTACAACTTCTTTTCAAATTCTGTTGCCCATGATCTTTTCATGAAGAAACAGAGAGAACTGGAATCACTGCACAGCCCGTGGAGTTGAAGAAATTGTCAGATACACACTGGGCCTGGCAGTATACAGCTTTGTGGACTAGAAGGAAATCACTCCCTGTCATTCTAGCTAGACTACAGGATATTATGAGTCAACCAAATCCACAGAGGAAAATGGAGACCAGAGCTGTAAATGGGCTGATTGACGAGCAGTTTGCTTTACCTCTGTCATGGTCTGGCCCGAAGTCCGCATTTCGGTTCACAATCCGGTCCGCGGACTCTGGGTCTTCCGGCTGTCCCTAGTTTCGGTCAGACTTAACCAAAAGCACCTGATGCTCATCTTGGGGCAGGGAATATAAGTGGCCCTGGAATTGAGTGTGGTTGCTGGATTGTCTCGTCAGTCCCCCCCTTGGAGCAACCCACTGGTGGAAGGCTAGTGATATGGATTTGGCTGTTCTGTAGCTTGCCAAGGTTACCGGCTGCCTCGAGTCTTGGAGCCACCCTGGATCTAGCTCCCTTCCTGTCCCTTGCCTCCGTCGGGTAAGCCAGGCCGATTGCCGTTACCCTGCAGTTGGGTCTGTCCCTCCCTGTCCTTGCCTTCGTGGGGTGGAGTCCTGTGTTCTGCCCAGGAGTCCTGTGTTCTGCCCTGGAGTTGCCTCGAAGTACCCTTGCCCCGTCATGCCCTCGTCTAGTCTCGAAGAACGCGGGCCTCCAGGAACCCGAGCCTCGCCACGTCTTCGCCTGGTTTTGGGGTCCGAGCCCAAGTCAACACCCAGGTTCTGGGTCCATGTCCAGTCTCTGGCTCAGAGTCCACGCCCAAGCTCCTTGTTCCCAGTCCCTCATCCTGGTCCTGCTTCCCTAGCCTAGTCTGTGTTCCTGTCCCTACTCCTAGTCTGCGTCCTGTCCAGTCCCGTCATTTAGTTTTGTCCGTTCCTGTTCCTAGTACTTCAGTGTCTGTGTCTTGCATTTGGGTCCATTCCCAACACCCCCCTTTGTGACAACTTCTCACTCTGTTTGAGGATTTATTCCGAGACACCAAGTTCATGTCAGACCAGATACAACTCCCAGTTTGGAGCTTTCATCTGCTGTGGACTTGGCTCAGTCTGTTATCGATGCACTCTCACAAAACGGGGGAGGAATCATGGAGTGAAATTCAGGCAAGAGCTTGGGTTCCGGCCCAAAACATTGACTGATCGTTTCCACGGATGCCGCCCGACCCGCTGAGTTCCTCCAGCGTGTTGTCAGAGCTAGGGACCTGTGCGTCAAGGCCAGTATACAGAGCAGACCACATGAAAGGAGACAGGCCCAGCCACCCCGCTGCATACATGATTTTGCTGTTGAGGCCCAAACCAAACGCACGCCTGACACATCCTCTGATGACCTTCGCAAGCACTGTTTCTATCCGGTTATAGACAGACTTCTGACTGAAATGAAAAGACTGTTCTCAATTGAGACTGGAGTTGTTCTGACTGGAGTCTCAGCACTGAGTCCCAAACACAAGTTCTTCCTAGACAAGAATTGTCTTTGGCCAATGGCCCAGTACCATGGAGTGACTGAAGTGAACCTGGCTGCAGAGCTACATCAGGTCAGCGTCTGCTGGAAACAAAACAAAAGCAAGGACAGACAGTGAATGACACAGTGGAATTTCTTGCTCTAATGAGACCCTACCGCGATGCATTTATAGATTTATACAAACTAATCTGCATATCACTGACTCTGCCTGTGACATCTGCCTCATGTGAACGGAGTTTCTCCTGCCTCAGACGCCTCAAAAACTACTTAAGAAATAGCAGTGGCGATGCTCGGAACAGCAACTTGGCCTTGTTGGCCATAAACAGCCGGAGGACCAAAGCACTTGACATCCAGAAAATCATCGATGCTTTCGCCACCAATCACAACAACAGACGGATTGTGCTTCTCTGAAAACATCAATGGTGAGTGCAGTTAATTTTTTTAAAATTTGGGCCAAGACTAATGCTGATTATTATTATTTTGTGGTAGATACCCCATCGTCCTTATGTCTCCTGCAAATCCTAAAATATTACATTTACTGCTATTAGCCTGCTGGGTTTGCTTAGACTTCCAAGCGGTGATTCTGTTGATTTTTGTTTTAAGTTCAGTAGCCGAATTAATTGAGGTATTGCATGGTCAGAGTATGATTTGTCCAACTCCTGGTAAAGCCTTGCATCTGTTGTTTGCCTTATTTGACTTTAATAACGGTGTATCTTTTGGCATTTTCTGTCTATGTAATGTAAATAGCAGTGGACATTGTGGGTTAGTGTTGTGTTTTTCAGTTGAAAAGCACACATTTGACGCTGATTGCGGGATTTGTGCGTGATTCACGTTGTGTGCTGTGGGTCGGATGCTCTGTTGGTTTGTTTGTTTATGCTCTGTGTAGCCCGGGTTGTCTCCGATGCTGTTGACACTGTCACAGTTCACTTCTATATTAGATCTATCAATTGCTGTTGCTTGTGAATCAACAGAGGCGTTTATAGTCGGCACATAATGCTTGAAACTGACCTTTGAACACCACATGTCTGGCCCTGTGAATACATATTACTATACAGTACATCCCTCAGCATCATCTGTGGCGGGGCCAGTGCCTTACAGTCAGTGGGGGGAGTGGAACCCTGATTCCAATCACTGGTCCTGTAAAGTATTATGCTGACCACTGTGTATTATGTAAAGTGTTATGCTGACCACTTTGTATTATGTGAAGTGTTATGCTGACCACTGTGTATTATGTGAAGTATTATGCTGACCAATATGCTATTGTGCACAATGGGGAGGTGATTGAGGGGAGGAGATGAAACTGAAGATAGATCAGCCACAATCAGATGAAATACTAGGGCAAACTTGAAGGGCCGAGTGGCCTAGTCATGGTCTCCTATGCATGATATTGGGATTATGAAAAAAGCATGGCATCTAAAACTTTGACAACCTTCTACAGATGCGTGTGGTGGAGAGTAAGTGCCTGGGATAGAAACACCAATGCCCTTGGATGAGAAATCTTACAAAAAGTAGTGCATATCACCCAGTCCATCGTGGGTAAAGTCCTCCCCACCATTGACTACATCTACACAGTGCGCTGTCACAGCAAAGCAGCATCCATTATCAGACACCCCCACCACCCAGGCCATGTTCTGTTCTCAGGAAGAAGGCACAGGAGCCTCAGGACTCACACCACCAGGTTCAGGAATGGTTGTCACCCCTCAACCATCAGGCTCTTGAACCTAAGAAGATAACTTTACTCAACTTCACTCACCCCATCCCTGAAATGTTCCCACAACCTATGGACTCACTTTCAAGGACTCTTCATCTCATGTTCTCAATATCTATTGCTTATTTATTTATTTATTTGGGCAGTTTGCTGTCTTTTACAGAATGGTTCTCCATATTGTTATGCACATCTTTCAATGATTCTATTGTGTTTCTTTGTATTTGATGTGAGGGCCCACAAGGAAATGAATCTCAGGGCTGTGTATGATAACATATAGGCACTTTAATAACAAATTTGGTTTGAACTTTAAACATACAACAATAAGCTCCAATCACATCTCAATCACATGCTCAGAAAAGTACTAAATAACATGTCAACAACGCTGCTGGAAATGGCGAATGCTTCGCCCGTTCGCTGGGCTTGCAGTAATACGAGGTCATTAGCAGAATCTCGGGTTGATTGCAGAACGCAGCTCCAGTGATTGGGCTTCATGTCTTGTTACAGATCGCACTCTGACAGGAAGTTGCGAAGATCTCTCTGGCAACCACGCACCCAGCCCCTCCTGAAACAGAGCAAGAGTGTCAGAGGCGAGAGGAGGGCTGCAGCAAAAAGGGGCGACACACAGCGTAGTGGTTAGCGAAACGCTTTACAGTGCCTGTAATCCGGGTTCGGTTCCTGCCGTGGCCTTATTGTCCAACGACACCTGCCCTTCCACCTATCTTTGTACGTCTGAAACGTGACACAAAGCCATCAATTCTATCCTCCAAATCAATGACATATAACATGAAAGGAAGCGGTCTCAACACTGACTCCCGTAGGGCACCACTAGCCACCGGCAGCCAAAAGAATAAGCTCCCTTTATTCCGAATCTGCCTTCTGCCCGTCAGCCAATCATTCATCCATTTTAGTATCTTTCCTAGAATAGCAGGGGCTCTTATCTTATTAGGCAAGCTCATGTGCAAAGCCTTGTCAAAGGCCTTTTGAAAATCCAAGTAAACAATATCCACTGACTCACCTTTTTCTATCCTGTCTGTTATTTCCTCAAAGAATTCCAACAGATTTGTCAGACAGGATTTCCCCTTGGGGAAACCATCCTGACTTTGGCCTACTTTACCATGTGCTCTCTTCTCACTGCTGCCCTCAGGGGGAAGGTACAGGAGCCCCAGGGTGCGCACCACCAGGCACCACAGTTACTACCCTTCACTCATAAGGCTCGTGAACCAGAGGGAATAACTTCACTCACCCCATCACTGAATTGTTTTTACAACCTATTCACTCACCTTCAAAGACTCTTCATCTCATCATCTCAATATGTATTGCTCATTTATTAATTATTATCATTGCTTTTATTTATGTATTTGCTCCGTTTATTGTCTTTTGCACACTGGTTGAATGTCCAAATCGGTGCGGTCTTTCATTGATTCTATTATGGTTATTATTAGATTTACTGAGTATGTCCACAGGAAAATTAAGCTCAGGGTTGTATATGGTGACACATATGTACTTTGATAATAAATTTACTTCGAACTTTGAAATATCCTGAAACCTCATCCTTAATAATCGACTCCATCATCTTCCCAACACTGAGGAGAGGCTCACTGGCCTATAATTTCCTTTCTGCTGCCTCCCTCCCTTCTTAAAGAGTGGAGTGACATATGCACTCTAGTGATTCTTGAAAGATCAGTACTAATGCCTCCACAATCTCTTCAGCCACCTCTTTCAGAACCCTGGGCTGTAGTCCATCTGGTCCAGGTGACTTATCTACCTTCAGATCTTTCAGTTTCCTGAGCACCTTCTCCTTAGTAATAGCAGCAACACTGACTTCTGACAGTCTGAGATTCCTGGCATACTGCTTGTGCCTTCCACAGGGAAGAGTGACGCAAAAATTTAAGTTCTTCTGCCATTCCTTTGTCTCCCATTACAACCTCTCCAGGGTTATTTTTCAGCAGTCTGATATCCACTCTCACCTCTCTTTTACTCTTTATATATCTGACAAACCTTTGGTATCCTCTTTGATATTATTGGCTAGCTTACCTTCATATTTCATCTTTTCTCAACTTCTGGCTTTTAATTGTTTTCTGTTAGTTTTTAAAAGCTTCTCAATCCTCTAACTTCCCACTAATTTTTGATATTATATGACCTCTCTTTCCCTTGTCAGCCATGGTTGTCTTACCTATAAATTACCTTTCTGCTTTGGGATGTACTTATCCTGCGCCTTCCAAATTCCCCCCAGAAACTCCTGCAATCATCCCTGATACTGTCCCCTTCCAATCATCTTTGGTCAGCTCCTCTCTCGTGCCTCTGTAATTCCCTTTACTCCACTCTAATACTAATAGATCTGATTTTAGCTTCTCCCAAGCAGGATCCTTGTAAATCTCTTCTGCTCCCTCTCCAGTTTGACAACAGCTTTCCTGCAGCAGGCTGACCAAAACAGTACACTCCACTCCAAGTGTGGTCTCACCTAGAGTATGAATTGTGTAATTGCTTTTCTTGCAGCGTGAAATGGCTATCATGAGAGGGCATAACTTTACAGTGATTGGAGGAAAGTGTTGGGGGAGATTTCAGAGGTGAGTGTGGGTGTGTGGAATGTGCTGTCAGGGGTGGTGGTAGAGGCAGACACTTCAGGGACATTTAGATAGGCACATGGATGATAGGAAAATGTAGGAGGGAAGGGTGAGATTGATCTTGGACTAGGTTAAAAGGTCGGCACAAAATCGTGGGCTAAAGGGCCTGCACTGTGCTGTGTTCTGTGATTTATGTTCCAGAATGTGACTTAGTGGACTTTCTGTCCTCCAAAGATCTAAGTAAATGGAACTTGCTGCTCCTCTGTTCTGTGTGTCTGTGATGTTCTGCGTGCTATGGTAGCATAGTGGCTAGCACAACATTGTGACAGCTTGGGCCATCAGAGTTTGGAGTTCCATTGCAATGTCCTCTATAAGAAGTTTGTACATTCCTTCCTGTGAATGTGTGGAACATCCTCTCCATGTCCACACAATCTAGGCGTTTCTTTACAATATGTTCAAGGATGGGAAAGGTAGATTATCAAAAACTCTCATGATGGAGGAGCAATACCTCATATTTCTTTTAGATTGCTTTAGTCTGATGGCATGAACGTTGTTCTGGTAATTGTTTCCCCCTCCCCCTTCTCTATTCCCCACTGTGGGCTTTACCTCCTCTCCTCTCCTGCCTTCCTCTTCCCCCTGGTGCCCGTCCTCCTTCCCTTTCTCAACCGTCTACTCTCCTCTCCTACCTGATTTCTTGTTCTCCAGCCTTTTGCCTTTTCCACCTATCACCTCCCAGCTTCTTACTTCATCCACGCTCCTCCCCCTACCTGGTTTCTCTGATCACCTTTCACTTGTCCTCCTTCCCCTCCACCACCACCTTATTCTGTCTCCTCCCCGCTTCCTTTCCAGCCCTGATGAAGGGTCGTGGCTTGTCACCTTAACTGTCGATCATTTCCGTAGATGCTACCTGACCTGATGAGTTCCTTCAGCATTTTGTGTGTGCTGTATGAATTTCCAGCACCTGTAAAATCTCTTGTGTTTATTATCAAAATCTTCTATACTTCTTACGTTCAAGCACAGAACTGGAGCTGAAACAGTGAGCAGATAAACCTACCAGGCTTTCATTCGTCGGGGATTTCTGACCACTCGTTTTGCACACACAGCATCATCCCTGATGTCATCATCAAGTAGATCTACGATGAGAAAGAGCAGGATTGAAATGACTATTGTAATGTTGACAGCTCCAGCTCGCTGGGCTCTGTTCTCACCAAAACAATGGGCCACTCCTATAGGTGGCCAAGGATGGGTCACTTCAATATCAGCGAAAGATGGGATCGCTTCTATGTTGACCAATGATGGGCCACTCCTATAGTTGGCTAAGGATGGGTCACTTTTATATCGGCGAAAGATGGGATCGCTTCTATGTTGGCCAGTGATAGGTCACTTCTATGTTGACCAATGGTGGGTCACTTCTATCGTTGGCCAAAGAAGGGTCACTTCTAACTTGGTCAAAGATAGGTCACTTATATAGTCACTTCTCTATTGAGCCAGATTGATGCCCAATCTCACTAGTCTGTGATGTCCTGCCCTGTCCAGACCAATCTATTCCTGACAGCATCAAAATCCATTTTGCTAACTTCCAGTAACCACTCCATTCCTCCCCATGCTTTCAGTCCTTTCTATATTCTTCGCACTCCCATTGGGCAGAAGGGAGAATATTCCAGGTTGCAACCTAAGAGCAAGCAATAACTGGCATCCTAGGAACGGAGACCAACTGAAACTTGATTAAATGACCCATTAGATCACTCACCAGAACACTGTATCCTACAGACATTGTGTGAATTTGAAGTCTGTCCATCCTCACACCACCATTTGCTGTTGATCTGGAAAAGTCCGTAGTCCCTGGAAGCAATCGTCCCACTGTCCTCATTGGCGTTAACTATGAAGGTTCTATAACTGCTTTCATTTTCAACCAGGCACACCCCTAAAATAAAGGCGGAGAATAAGAGATCAGTGGCATTTAAGAAGTCTACAAGTCTGGCAAACATCCGTTAATACTCAGAGATAACATTGAGTTTATTGTTATACAGAGTAGGTTATTTCATTTGGAGGTATGGTAACAAACCCTTTCAGACTGTGCAGCCCAACTACACCAATGTGAACGACAAGCCAACGAACCCATTCAGCCCTGGAATGTGGGAGGAAACCAGAACAACTGCAGAGAACCCACGCAGTCACAGGAAAAGCATGAAAATTCCTGTCAGGAATTGAACCCAGGTCACCGGCACTGAAAGTGTTAAGTTCACCACTCGGGCACTGTACCAGTCTCACCAGTACAGAAGTACCTGTATGCAAAGAAAACCTCTTTGCAGCAGGATGACAGGAACACACACTCATCTCAGCAGTACTCACATAGAGAAAGTAAATTGCACCAAAATTTTATCAGAAAGAACACAATTCAAACAAAGAAAAAAAAGTATATCGCAGTGCCGAGTGGTCACGGTGTTTCTGTACTGAGATGGTGATTAGGGTTGTGACGGTTGGTTCAGAGTGGTCACGGTGTTTCTGTACTGAGATGGTGATTAGGGTTGTGACGGTTGGTTCAGAGTGGTCACGGTGTTTCTGTACTGAGATGGTGATTAGGGTTGTTACGGTTGGTTCAGAGTGGTCACGGTGTTTCTGTACTGAGATGGTGATTAGGGTTGTGACGGTTGGTTCAGAGTGGTCACGGTGTTTCTGTACTGAGACGGTGATTAGGGTTGTGACGATTGGTTCAGAGTTGTCATGGTGTTTCTGTACTGAGATGGTGATTAGGGTTGTGATGGTTGGTTCAGAGTGGTGACGGTGTTTCTGTACTGAGATGGTGATTAGGGTTGTTACGGTTGGTTCAGAGTGGTCACGGTGTTTCTGTACTGAGATGGTGATTGGGGTTATGACGGTTGGTTCAGAGTGGTGACGGTGTTTCTGTACTGAGATGGTGATTAGGGTTGTGACAGTTGGTTCACAGTGCTCATGGTGTTTCTGAACTGGGATGGTGATTGGGGTTGTGATGGTTGGTTCACCGTGGCCATGGTGTTTCTGTACTGAGATAGTGATTAGGGTTATGACTGTTGATTCAGAGTGGTCACGGTGTTTCTGTACTGAGATGGTGATTAGGGTTGTGACGGTTGGTTCAGAGTGGTCACGGTCTTTCTGTACTGAGATGGTGATTAGGGTTGTGACGGTTGGTTCAGAGTGGTCACGGTGTTTCTGTACTGAGATGGTGATTAGGGTTGTGACGGTTGGTTCAGAGTGGTCACGGTCTTTCTGTACTGAGATGGTGATTAGGGTTGTGACGGTTGGTTCAGAGTGGTCACGGTGTTTCTGTACTGAGATGGTGACTGGGGTTGTGACAGTTTGTTCACAGTGGTCATGGTGTTTCTGTACTGAGATGGTGATTAGGGTTGTGAATGTTGGTTCAGAGTGGTCACGGTGTTTCTGTACTGAGACGGTCATTAGCGTTATGGTTGGTTCAGAGTGGTCACGGTTTTTCTGTACTGATACGGTGATTAGGGTTGTGACGGTTGGTTCAGAGTTGTCAAGGTGTTTCTGTACTGAGATGGTGATTAGGGTTGTGATGGTTGGTTCAGAGTGGTGACGGTGTTTCTGTGCTGAGATGGTGATTAGGGTTGTGACGGTTGGTTCAGAGTGGTCACGGTGTTTCTGTACTGAGATGGTGATTAGGGTTGTGACGGTTGGTTCAGAGTGGTCACGGTCTTTCTGTACTGAGATGGTGATTGGGGTTATGACGGTTGGTTCAGAGTGGTGACGGTGTTTCTGTACTGAGATGGTGATTAGGGTTGTGACAGTTGGTTCACAGTGCTCATGGTGTTTCTGAACTGGGATGGTGATTGGGGTTGTGATGGTTGGTTCACCGTGGCCATGGTGTTTCTGTACTGAGATAGTGATTAGGGTTATGACTGTTGATTCAGAGTGGTCACGGTGTTTCTGTACTGAGATGGTGATTAGGGTTGTGACGGTTGGTTCAGAGTGGTCACGGTCTTTCTGTACTGAGAAGGTGATTAGGGTTGTGACGGTTGGTTCAGAGTGGTCACGGTGTTTCTGTACTGAGATGGTGATTAGGGTTGTGACGGTTGGTTCAGAGTGGTCACGGTCTTTCTGTACTGAGATGGTGATTAGGGTTGTGACGGTTGGTTCAGAGTGGTCACGGTGTTTCTGTACTGAGATGGTGACTGGGGTTGTGACAGTTTGTTCACAGTGGTCATGGTGTTTCTGTACTGAGATGGTGATTAGGGTTGTGAATGTTGGTTCAGAGTGGTCACGGTGTTTCTGTACTGAGACGGTCATTAGCGTTATGGTTGGTTCAGAGTGGTCACGGTTTTTCTGTACTGATACGGTGATTAGGGTTGTGACGGTTGGTTCAGAGTTGTCAAGGTGTTTCTGTACTGAAATGGTGATTAGGGTTGTGATGGTTGGTTCAGAGTGGTGACGGTGTTTCTGTGCTGAGATGGTGATTAGGGTTGTGACGGTTGGTTCAGAGTGGTCACGGTGTTTCTGTACTGAGATGGTGATTAGGGTTGTGACGGTTGGTTCAGAGTGGTCACGGTCTTTCTGTACTGAGATGGTGATTAGGGTTGTGACGGTTGGTTCAGAGTGGTCACGGTGTTTCTGTACTGAGATGGTGATTAGGGTTGTGACGGTTGGTTCAGAGTGGTCACAGTCTTTCTGTACTGAGATGGTGATTAGGGTTGTGACGGTTGGTTCAGAGTGGTCACGGTGTTTCTGTACTGAGATGGTGACTGGGGTTGTGACAGTTTGTTCACAGTGGTCATGGTGTTTCTGTACTGAGATGGTGATTAGGGTTGTGAATGTTGGTTCAGAGTGGTCACGGTGTTTCTGTACTGAGACGGTCATTAGCGTTATGGTTGGTTCAGAGTGGTCACGGTTTTTCTGTACTGATACGGTGATTAGGGTTGTGACGGTTGGTTCAGAGTTGTCAAGGTGTTTCTGTACTGAGATGGTGATTAGGGTTGTGATGGTTGGTTCAGAGTGGTGACGGTGTTTCTGTGCTGAGATGGTGATTAGGGTTGTGACGGTTGGTTCAGAGTGGTCACGGTGTTTCTGTACTGAGATGGTGATTAGGGTTGTGACGGTTGGTTCAGAGTGGTCACGGTCTTTCTGTACTGAGATGGTGATTAGGGTTGTGACGGTTGGTTCAGAGTGGTCACGGTGTTTCTGTACTGAGATGGTGATTAGGGTTGTGACGGTTGGTTCAGAGTGGTCACGGTCTTTCTGTACTGAGATGGTGATTAGGGTTGTGACGGTTGGTTCAGAGTGGTCACGGTGTTTCTGTACTGAGATGGTGACTGGGGTTGTGACAGTTTGTTCACAGTGGTCATGGTGTTTCTGTACTGAGATGGTGATTAGGGTTGTGAATGTTGGTTCAGAGTGGTCACGGTGTTTCTGTACTGAGACGGTCATTAGCGTTATGGTTGGTTCAGAGTGGTCACGGTTTTTCTGTACTGATACGGTGATTAGGGTTGTGACGGTTGGTTCAGAGTTGTCAAGGTGTTTCTGTACTGAGATGGTGATTAGGGTTGTGATGGTTGGTTCAGAGTTGTCAAGGTGTTTCTGTACTGAGATGGTGATTAGGGTTGTGATGGTTGGTTCAGAGTGGTGACGGTGTTTCTGTGCTGAGATGGTGATTAGGGTTGTGACGGTTGGTTCAGAGTGGTCACGGTGTTTCTGTACTGAGATGGTGATTAGGGTTGTGACGGTTGGTTCAGAGTGGTCACGGTATTTCAGTACTGAGATTGTGATTAGCGTTCTGACGGTTCACAGTGGTCACGGTATTTCAGTACTGAGATGGTGATTAGGGTTGTGACATTTGGTTCAGATTGGTCACGGTGTTTCTGTACTGAGATGGTGATTGGGGTTCTGATGGTTCGTTCAGAGTGATCACAGTGTTCCTGTAATATGGTGATTAGGGTTGTGAGGGTTGGTTCAGAGTGGTCACGGTGTTTCTGTACTGAGAGGGTGATTAGGGTTGTGACGGTTGGTTCACATTGGTCACAGTGTTTCTGTAGTGAGATGATGATTAGGGTTGTGATGGTTCGTTCAGAGTTGTCACAGTGTTTCTGTAATGATATGGTGATTAGGGTTGTTAGCTTTGGTTCAGATGGGTCACCCTGTGTCTGTACTGAGATGGTCATTAGGGTTGTGACAGTTGGTTCAGAGTGGTCACGGTGTTTCTGTACTGAGATGGTGATTAGGGTTGTGACGGTTGGTTCTGAGTTGTCACGGTGTTTCAGTACTGAGATGGTGATTAGGATTGTGACGGTTGGTTCAGAGTGGTGACGGTGTTTCTGTACTGAGATGGTGATTAGGGTTGTGACGGTTGGTTCAGAGTGGTCACGGTGTTTCTGTACTGAAATAGTGATTGGCGTTGTGATGGTTGGTTCAGAGTGGTCACGATGTTTCTGTACTGAGATGGTCATTAGGGTTGTGACGATTGGTTCAGAGTTGTCACCGTGTTTCTGTACTGAGATGGTCATTAGGGTTGTGACGATTGGTTCAGAGTTGTCACCGTGTTTCTGTACTGAGAGGGTGATTAGGGTTGTGACGTTTGGTTCACAGTGGTCACGGTGTCTCTGTACTGAGATGGTGATTGGGGTTGTGACGGTTGGTTCAGAGAGGTCACAGTGTTTCTGTACTGAGATGGTGATTAGGATTGTGACGGTTGGTTCAAAGAGGCCAGAGTGTTTCTGTACTGAGATGGTGATTAGGGTTGTGACGGTTGGTGCAGAGTGGTCACGGTGTTTCTGTACTGAGATGGTGATTAGGGTTGTGATGGTTGGTTCAGAGTAGTGACGGTGTTTCTGTACTGAGATGGTGATTAGGGTTGTGACGGTTGGTTCAGAGTGGTCACGGTGTTTCTGTACTGAGATGGTGATTAGGGTTGTGACGGTTGGTTCAGAGTGGTCACGGTATTTCAGTACTGAGATGGTGATTAGGGTTGTGACGGTTGGTTCAAAGAGGTCACAGTGTTTCTGTACTGAGATGGTGATTGGGGTTGTGACGGTTGTTTCAGAGTGGTAATGGTGTTTCTGTACTGTGATGGTGATTGGGGTTGTGATGGTTGGTTCAGATGGGTAACCCTGTGTCTGTACTGAGATGGTCATTAGGGTTGTGATGGTTGGTTCAGAGTGGTCATGGTATTTCTGTACTGAGATGGTGATTAGCGTTGTGACGGTTGGTTCAGAGTGGTCACTGAGTTTCTGTACTGAGATGGTGATTTTGGTTGTGACATTTGGTTCAGAGTGGTCACGGTGTTTCTGTACTGAGATTGTGATTAGCGTTGTGACGGTTGGTTCAGAGTGGTCACGGTGTTTCTGTACTGAGATGGTGATTAGGGTTGTGACGGTTGGTTCAGAGTGGTCACGGTGTTTCTGTATGAGATGGTGATTGGGGTTGTGACGGTTGGTTCAGAGTGGTCATGGTGTTTCTGTACTGAGATGGTGATTGGGGTTGTGATGGTTGGTTCAGATGGGTCACCCTGTGTCTGTACTGAGATGGTCATTAGGGTTGTGATGGTTGGTTCAGAGTGGTCACGATGTTTCTGTACTGAGATGGTGATTAAGGTTGTGACGGTTCGTTCAGAGTTGTCAGTGTTTCTATAATGATATGGTGATTAGGGTTGCTAGCTTTGGTTCAGATTGGTCACGCTGTGTCTGTACTGAGATAGACATTAGTGTTGTGACGGTTGGTTCAGACTGGTCACTGTGTTTCTACACTGAGATGGTGATTAGGGTACTGAGACAGTGATTAGGGTTGTGACTTTTGGTTCTGAGTGGTCACGGTGTTTCTGTACTGAGACGGTGATTCGGGTTTTGTCGGTTGGTTCAGAGTGGTCACGGTGTTTCTGTACTGAGTTGGTGATCAGGGTTTTGAGGGTTGGTTCAGAGTGGTCACGGTGTTTCTGTACTGAGATGGTGATTAGGTTTGTGATGGTTGGTTCAGAGTGGTCACGGTGTTTCTGTACTGAGATGGTGATTAGGGTTGTGACGGTTGGTTCAGAGTGGTCACGGTGTTTCTGTACTGAGATGATTAGGGTTGTTAATTTTGGTTCAGAGTGGTCACGGTGCTTCTGTACTGAGACGATGATTAGGGTTGTGACGGTGGGTTCAGAGTGGTGACGGTGTTTCTGTACTGAGATGGTGATTTCGGTTGTGATGGTTGGTTCAGAGTGGTCACGGTGTTTCTTTACTGAGATGGTGACTGGGGTTGTGACGGTTGGTTCAGAGTGGTCACGGTGTTTCTGTACTGAGATGGTGATTAGGGTTGTGATGGTTGGTTCAGAGTGGTCACGATGTTTCTGTACTGAGATGGTGATTAGGGTTGTGACGGTTGGTTCAGAGTGGTCACGGTGTTTCTGTACTGAGATGGTGATTAGGGTTGTGACGGTTGGTTCAGAGTGGTCACGGTGTTTCTGTACTGAGATGATTAGGGTTGTTAATTTTGGTTCAGAGTGGTCACGGTGCTTCTGTACTGAGACGATGATTAGGGTTGTGACGGTGGGTTCAGAGTGGTGACGGTGTTTCTGTACTGAGATGGTGATTTCGGTTGTGATGGTTGGTTCAGAGTGGTCACGGTGTTTCTTTACTGAGATGGTGACTGGGGTTGTGACGGTTGGTTCAGAGTGGTCACGGTGTTTCTGTACTGAGATGGTGATTAGGGTTGTGATGGTTGGTCAGAGTGGTCACGATGTTTCTGTACTGAGATGGTGATTAGGGTTGTGACGGTTGGTTCAGAGTGGTCACGGTGTTTCTCTACTGAGACGGTGATTAGGGTTGTGATGGTTGGTTCAGAGTGGTCACGGTGTTTCTGTACTGAGATGGTGATTAGGGTAGGGACGGTTGGTTCAGAGTGGTCACGGTGTTTCTGTACTGAGATGGTGATTAGGGTTGTGATGGATGGTTCACAGTGGTCACGGTGTTTCTGTACTGAGATGGTGATGGGGTTATGACGGTTGGTTCAGAGTGGTCACGGTGTTTCTGTACTGAGATGGTGATTAGGGTTGTGACAGTTTGTTCACAGTGGTCATCGTGTGTCTTGACTGAGATGGTGATTGGGGTTGTGACGGTTGGTTCAGAGTTGTCACGGTGTTTCTGTACTGAGATGGTGATTAGGGTTGTGACTGTTGGTTCAGAGTGGTCACGGTGTTTCTGTACTGAGACGGTGATTGGGGTTGTGACTGTTGGTTCAGAGTGGTCACGGTCTTTCTGTACTGAGACGGTGATTGGGGTTGTGACAGTTGGTTCAGAGTGGTCACAGTGTTTCTGCACTGAGATGGTGATTAGGGTTGTGATGGTTGGTTCAGAGTGGTCATGGTGTTTGTACTGAGATGGTGATTAGGGTTTGTGACGGTTGGTTCAGGGTGGTCACGGTGTTTCTGTACCGAGATGGTTATTAGGGGTGTGACGGTTGGTTCAGAGTGGTCACGGTGTTTCTGTACTGAGACGGTGATGGGGTTATGACGGTTGGTTCAGAGTGGTCACGGTGTTTCTGTAATTGGGGAGTGATTAGGGTTGCAATGGTTGGTTGAAGAACCAAATGATTGAAGGGACGTAGCTGTTCTTTCACCTGATGGTGGGCACTTCAGTCTGCTGTATCTTCTGCCCAGTGGCTGCTGCAAGAGGATGCCATGCCTGAAAGGTGGAGATATTTGATCATGTGTTTAAGCACAGATAGTAGTAAGGAATTGGAAACTGCGGGTAGGAGGAGTCTGTCGTCAGTTGAGCCAATGTGTACTGTTCTTCTTATTCCAAAGATAACAGACATTTCATTTAAATTTTTAGTTAAGAGTTAACCAGTCATGGTGTCATTGAATGCAACAGCGCAGAAGTTTAGTCGAAGCTAATCTTCTAATCTGCCTCGTCCCATTTACCTGCACCCAGGCCCCCACCCTTCGTACCCCTCCCTTCTCTGTACCTGTCAAACTTCTCTTAAATGTTGAAATGGACCCCACATCCACCACCTACACTGGCAGCATGTTTGACACTCTAACCAGCCCCTGAGTAAAGAAGTTACAACTCCTATTCCCCTTAAACAATTCACCTTTCACCCTTAACCCATGGCCTCTCTGTTCTATGCCCTCCAATTTGACATCTTTGTCAGTGATAAAGACATAGAATATGCTTGGTGCAGTACTGCTCAGGAAAAGGCCTTTGACCCAGAATAATGAGCTAAAACAATTCAATTAGTTATTGAAAACCCAATTAAACAAATCATTTCTGCACACATCATCTCCGTATCCCTCCATTCTCTGCAGGTTTCTGCATTTATCCAGAGAGGTGCTGGCAAAGGGCCTGAGGCATCATCAAAGACCCCACCCAGCCTGTTCATGGCTGTTTGTCCCACCCCCACCAGCGGGGAGGCTCTGTAGCATCCACTCCAGGAGCACCAGATTCAAAAACTGTTTCGTTCCCTGAGCAGTAAGGCTGATCAACAGCTCCAACCAGGAGCTGAGAATCTTGAATCTCAGTATTCTGAGACAGATCGTGTCCATGATTTGAACTGAAACGTTGATAATTCCCTCCCTTCCCACAGATGCTGCTGAGTTCTTCCAGCAGAGTGATTGTTGCTCTGGATGACAGCATCAGCACTTCTGGTGTCTAGAACCATGCATAGACCTGCTTACGATGCTCATTTTTATCTACCCTAGCATTTCATTCTTTCCATTTCTCCCCAGTTACAATCTCCAACTCAATAGGCAAATCTTACGAGAGGATCACTCCCCGCTATTTATGACATTTACCGGGAGTGTTGCAGACGAAGGGCCTGAAGCGTTGTTGAGGATCCTTCCCACCCATCCCACAATCTCTTTGACCCACTAACGTCAGGGAGGAGGTACAGAAGCATCAGGACTAGGACTGACGGACTGGGGAACAGCTTCTCTCAGGCAGAGAGACTAATGAATACCCTGTCACCACCGAGGTTTCGTCACTCGGACAGTGAGCTGTTCACTGCTTACTGGTCACCTGTGCTGTGTAATTCACATACATCTTGAATTATACTTTATTAACTTATTTGTGGTAATATTTTGTCTTATGTGCCATGTGTGATGTATGTTTTGTTGGTGGACGGCGGTCTATAGGAATGGTGTTTGACTTGGTTGATACATCTACAGTCCGATGACAATAAACTTGAACTTGGCAACTGGACCTACTGAGACCACAAAGACAGTGCTACAGACTCAATGAGGTGTAAAGCAATCAGTCCAAATAAGTGGCCAGGTTAAAGACCAGGTTATGGACCCGTCAGTAAGGGAAGATGAGACTCTCAGTCTTCCAGCGAGTAGCCGTGATATCCACCCAGGCCATAGCCTCTTAACTCACGGGCCAGCTCACACTTCCGATAGGTTCGAGGACTTACGACTGTGAGCAAGGCAGAGAGAAGAAACAGAGTCTTCATCTTGTTGGTAATTACACTACAGCGCTGTCCACTGGTATACAAACACCTCCTTTCCCCTCTGATCCAAAATTAGATTCTGGAACAAAGAAAAGAGAAACCAGTTTAGTAGGACTGAACGATACCGACATGGGTTTGGGGACAGATTTGTCTAGCACCTTCATTCCATCCAATATTTCCCGGTGGCCAACTATTTTAATTCCTATCCCCAGTCCCGTTCCAACATGTCAGTTAATGGCCTTCTCTTCTACCGTTCTCAGGGTGGAAGAGCAGCACCGCAAATTTCACCTTGGTGGCCTCCAACGTGATGGCGTGAACGTCACTTTCTCCCTCTGGTGATTTATTCCCTTCTCCCTTCACTCTTCTTCTATTCCCCACTCTGGCCTCTCATCTCTTCTCCCCTCCTTCAGATGACCCTCCTCCTTCACTTCCTTCCATGGCCCACTCTCCTTTCCTATCAGCTTCCTTCTTCTTCAGCCCTTTAACTTTTCCATCTACCATCCCCCAGCTTCTCACTTCATACCCGCTTCCTCCACCCATCTGGCTTCACCGAACACCTTCTAGTTTGTGCTCCTTCCCCTCTCCCCACCTTCTAATTCTGGAGTCTTCCCTCTTCCTTTCCGGTCTTGATGAAGGGGCTCGAGGGAAGATTGACTGTTTATTCGTTTCCATAGAGCTACTGGGTACCTCCGGCACTTTCTGTGTGCTGGTAGGACTGAATGAAGTTTACCAAAGCTTGCTTCAAAGTGATTCCTCTGGGAGTGTGGAGAATCTGGCACTGGAGGGCTGGCAATGAGCCTAAAGACAGGAACTCAGCGGCCCGGGCAGATGGAGGACGGTCGGTGTTTGAGGTAAAGACACTGTATCAGGACTGAGAGTGCGGAGGGGGTGTTAAAGATATTACACAGGAAGAGGGGTTAAGACAAGATCTGATGGGAATTGGAATTGGAATTTCACTATCAGGATCTGAGGCCTCGACCATGGATGTTGCTTCCCAGCCGTCTACATGAAATGGAAGCCAGGGCAGTACGATACGGAGAGCAGGCTGTTGCCAATGTAGCAGGCTCCCCCTCTCCACGCAGCTGATGAACCTGAAGGAATGGCAGAAACCCATGCAGTTTGGCACCAGCAGCATTGCAGAAATTTCCAGTCAGTGTTGAACTCAATGTAGATGCCTTAGGGACTCCAGCTCCAAATTTTTCCCTTGGGGTTTACTCCTGAAGCCTTTCCCATGAGTGGGTCTAGCTGCAAGCAGAGGAGGTTTGCGATCAGAGTTGTCCTTCTCCTAAATCAGCTGCCAACAACGGCTGGTGAGCCATATCTGCCCGAAGCGACTGGTTTTAAAGTGCCAGAAACCCGCCTTTGCCTCTTCGTCTGTCACAAGAAATGGTTCTGACCGGCTTTGTAGCGAAGCCACAGGTGAAGGCCCGGAGGTGGATTAAAGAATTAGAATCAAAATCAGGTTTAACATCACCACCATATGTCTCACAACATCAAGAGTGAAGTTAATTTTTGTTACCCGATAGAGAATGGACTGAGTCAGCTCAGAATCTTCTCTTTGGAGTGCAGGAGGATGAGAGGTGAGTTGTTAAATGCGAACAAAAGGCACTGAAGGTATAAATGGTTAAACTCTGTAGTACTGTGTCGCCCACTTGGGAACCTAGTGTTACAGCTTATCCTCTTGCTCTTCACATACTTGCAGAATGCCTTGGGGTTTTCCTTAATCCTGCTCACCAAGGAACTTCTCATGGCCCCTTCTAGCTCTCCTAATTTCATCCTTCCTGGCACCCTTGTAATTTTCTAAAGCTCTAATGGTACCTAGTTTCTTGAACCTTTCAGAAGCTTTTCTCTTATTCTTAACTAGATTTTCTACATCCTTTGTACACATGGTTCCTTTACCCTACTGGCCTTTCCCTACGTCAATGGAACATACCTATGCAGAAGTCCATGCAAATGTTCCCTAAACATACACTTCCCTGAGAACATCTGCTCCCAGTTGATGTTCTCAAGTTCCTGCCTAATAGCATTATATTTCCCGCTACCCCAATTAAATGATTTCCTGCTCCTATACATCTCCAGCGCTATAGTGAAGGAGTTAGAGTTGTGATCGCTACCTCTAAAATGCTCTCCCACTGAGAGATCTGACACCTGAACCAGGTTCATTTCCCAATACCAGATCAAGTACAGCCTCTCCTCCAGTTCGCTGATCTACATATTGCGTCAGGAAACCTTCCTGTACACACCTAACAAACCCCACCCCATCTAAACCCCTTGTTCTAAGGAGGTGCCAGTCAATATTAGGAAAGTTAAAATCAACCATCACAACAACCCTATTATTATTTCACTGTTCCAGAATCTGCCTCCCTATCTGCTCTTCAATGTCACTGTTACTATTGGGGGTCTATCAAAACACCCAGTAGAGTTATTGCCCCCTTCCTGTTCCTAACTTCCACCCACAATGACTCAGTAGACAGTCCCTCCCTGGCTTCTTCCTTTTCTGCAGCCGTGACACTATCTCTGATCAGCAACGCCTCCCCTCCACCTCTTTTGCCTCCCTCCCAGTCCTTTTTCAAACATCTAAAGCCTGGCACACTCAGCAGCCATTCCTACTCCTGAGCCATCCAAGTCTCTGTAATGGCCACAATGACATAGTTTCACGTATTGATCCACGCTCTAAGTTCATCCGCCTTGTTTATGATGCTCCTTGCATTAAAATAGACACATCTCAAACCATATGGCTGAGTGTGGCTTTGCTCTATCATCTGCTTATCCTTCCTCATAAGCTCCCTACAATCTGTCTCTACTGGTGCACCAACCACCCCATCCTCTGCTTTTTCACTTCAGTTCCTACTCCCCTGTAAATCTTGTTTAAACCCTCCCCAATAGTATTAGCAAATGTCACTCCCAGGATATTGGTTCCCTCCAGTTCAGGTGCAACCCGTCCCACTTGTACAGGTCACTCCTTCCCCAGAAAAGGTTCCAATGATCCAAGAACTTGAAACCCTGTCCAAGCACCATCTCCTCAGCCACTCATTCATCTGTGCTGACTTCCTGTTCTGACCTTCCCCAGCTCATGACACTGGGAGTAATCTGAAGATTACCACCTTGGAGGTCCTACTCTTCAGCCTCCTTCCTAACTCCCTAAACTTACTGCGCAGGGCCTCTACCCCTCTCCTGCCCATGTCATTGGTACCAATATGTACCACGACCTCTGGCGGCTCACCCTCCCCTTCAAGAATATTCTGCAACTACTCAGACATCCTGGACCCTAGCACCCGGGAGGCAACACGTTATCCCGGTGTCTCTTTTGCTGCCGCAGAATCTTCTATCTGTCCCCACAACTATCAAGTCCCCTATGACTGTTGCTCCACCAGACTTCACCCTTGCCTTCTGAGCTCAGCGCCAACCACAGTGCAATTGGGAAGCTTTTACCCCTGTGGATACTCATCAGTATCCACAGGGATATACCTGTTACTGAGGGGACTGGCCACAGGGGGCCGCTGCACTGACTTCTCTCTCCCATTACCTCTCACAGTGTTCACCCATCTGCTCCCCGAATTCTGCACTCTGGGTGTATCCACCTGCTCAAAAGTGTTACCTGTCAATTGTTCTGCCTCTCGGATGATCCTAAGTTCATCCAACTTCAGCCCCAGCTCCTTCATGTGGTCCTTCATGAGCTGGAATCGGCTGCATGTCCCGCAGGTGTAGTCATCAGGGAAACCATCAGGTTCCATGAATTCCCACATCCTACAGGAGGAGCATTCCACTGCCATATCTGCCAAACCGCCTGCACTGTACAATGGGCTACCAAGACCAAATTTTTCTAACCTGTTTCTTTGGCCTCAGCCTCATCTCGTCGAAGCCTCTTGAGTCAAAGCTTGACACTCCCGCTCTCACTATTGGCCCGCTCCCAACAATGGCTGCCCCCCCTTGCCCTTTCTGTACTTTTATTTACTTTGCTGTGCTCTGTTCTGGCTGCAGATTGGGTCTCTGGAATGTCCGAACACTCGCAAAGCTCTCCTCTCGTACAAGCTTCAGCGACCTGTGAGTAGCCTCCTGGAAGTGCTCTGTTCCCACCACTGACCAGGCTTCCTGAATCTCTGAACGCTCTCAAAGCTCCCCTTTCATACAAGCTTCACCGACCTGTGAGTAACGTAGTTGAAGTGCTCAGCTCCCACCGCTTCCATCTTTACCTTCTTTAGTCACTTTCTGTTGGTTTTTAAAAGCTTCCCAAACCTCTAACTTTCCATAAGAATATAAGAAATAGGAGCAGGAGTCGGCCATCTGGCCCGTTGAGCCTGCCCCGCCATTCAATAAAATCATGGCTAATCTAGCCATGGACCCATCTCCACCTACCTGCCTTTTCCCCATAACCCTTAATTCCTCTACTATGCAAAAATCTATCCAACCTTATCTTCAATATATTTACTGAGGAAACCTCCACTGCTTCACAGGGCAGAGAATTCCACAGATTCACCACTCTCTGGGAGAAGCAGTTCCTCTTCACCTCTGTCCTAAATCTACTCCCCCGAATCTTGAGGCTATGTCCTGGTCTCATCTACCAGTGCAAACAACTTTCCTGCATCTACCCCTTTCATAATTTTATATGTTTCTGTAAGATCTCCTGTCATTCTTCTTAATTCCAGCGAGTACAGTCCCAGGTGACTCAATCTGTCCTCCTAGTCTAACCCCCTCATCCCTGGAATCAACCTGGTGAACCTCCTCTGCACTGCCTCCAAAGCCAGTATATCCTTCCTCAAGTAAGGAGACCAGAACTGCACGCCGTACTCCAGGTGCGGCCTCACCAGTACCCTGTACAGTTGCAGCATGACATCCCTGCTCTTAAATTCAATCCCTCTGGCAATGAAGGACAATATTCCATTTGTCTTCTTGATAGCCTGCTGCACCTGCAAACCAACCTTTTGTGGTTCATGCACAAGCACTCCCAAGTCCCTCTGCACTGCAGCATGCTGCAATTTTTATTTTACCATTTAAATAATAATCTGATTTAATTTTTCCTCTATTATATGCCATCTCTGTGCTTTTATGTTGGCTCTGACTTCTCTTGTTAACCATGGTTGTGTCATCTTTCCTTTAGAATACTTCTTCCTCTTTGAGAGAATATATCCTGTGCATTCCAAACCGATTCCAGAAATTTCAGCCATCATCCCTGCCAGTGTTCTTTTCCAATCAATTCTGGCCAACTCCTCTCGCATGCCTCTGTAATTCTCTTTACTCCGCTGTAATACTGACACATCTGACTGTTGCCGCTCCTCAAATTTCAGAATTTACCTTATTCTATATACTGCACACATTCAAATATAACACCTTCAGTCCTATGTTCACCTTTCTTGAATTATGGTTACTATCAAAGGCAACTTGTTCCACATCCTCAGCACCTTCTCTCTGGAAAAAGCTCCCCCACAAGTCCCCTGTCACCCGAACCTATGTCCTACAGTATTCAACACCCAACCCTGAGGAAAAGACCACCTTTTCTAAGCCTATTGTACTTGGAGATGACCGCTGATCGGCAGTTTGAAAGCACCGTTTGGCACACTCTCGAACTCCACAATTTCAAGAGTTAAACCGTCAGGATGAATTTTGGAGGATTGTGCACTCACTGACCTGGTCACTGATGGTCCCTGATGGTCATCGAGTTGAGGCATCAACGAAGCAGTTTCTCTACTGAGGTAAGACTCGGTGCAACTCAGCAGCTCTATTTCACTGCAACCACATTGCACAACTTTGCATAATTTAGGGAAATATTCCAAAATTTATTGCCTCACTGCTCTCATGGATACTGCCTGCACATTTCAATTACAAAGTCCTTGCCAAATCAAAGAGCAACAACCCTGAAAGCTTGGCCACAAGCTATTGTCCCTTTGACAAGACAGTAGCAAGGAGAAGCCAGAGAATGAGAGGCCATTCAACCTGACTTCAGTGTTGGGGAGGTCACTGGACAGAATTCTGAGGGGCAGGAACTGCCAACTTTCGGATTGAACCTGATTAAGAGGAATCAACATGGCTTCGTGTGTGACAGTTGTGCACGAAAAATCTGTTGTGTATTTAATATTTCAGTGATATTTTAGTAATATTGTAAATATATTATTTGATTAAGTTTTCTTTGTTGTTTACATAAGGCATAGTGGGAAATCTGCAAAAGTATGTACAGTGCCTAAAAAAAGTATTCAACTCCCTTTGAAAGTTTTCATAAGGCCATAAGGCATAGGGGCAGAATTAGGCCATTCAGCCCATCGAGTCCGCTCCCCATTCCATCATGGCTGATGCTGGATCCCACTCAACCCCATACACCTGCCTTCTCGCCATATCCTTTGATGTCCTGACTGATCAGGAAACGATCAACTCCCACCTCAAATATACCCATGGACTTGCTCTCCACTGCAGTCTGTGGCAGAGCATTCCACGGTTCTCTACTCTCTGGCTAAAATAATTCCTCCTTACCTCTTTTCTAAAGGGATGCCCCTCAATTTTGAGGCTGTGCACTCGAGTTCTGGATACCCCCACCACAGGAAACATCTTCTCCACATCCACCCTACATAGTCCTTTCAATCTGTAGGTTTCAATGAGATCCCCCTGCATTCCTCTAAATGCCAGTGAGTACAGGCCCAAAGCTGCCAAACAGTCCTCATAAATTAACCCCTTCATTCCTGGAATTATCTTTGTGAACCTCCTCTGGACTCTCTCCAATGACAACACATCCTTTCCGTGATATGGGGCACAAAACTGTTGACCTTACTCACCAAGTGCAGCCTGACTAGCGTCTTATGAAGGCTCAGCATTATCTCCTTGCCATTATATTCAATTCCCCATGAAATAAATGCCAACTTTGCATTTGCCACCTTTACCACAGACTCAAGCTGTAAATTAACCTTCTGGGAGTCTTGCATGAGGACTCCAAATCCCTCTGCACCTCTGATGTTTGAACCTTCTCCCCACTTAGATAATAGTTTGTATTACTGTTCCTTTTACCAAAATGCATTATCATACACTGAATTCCATCAGCCACTTTTTTGCTCATTCTTCCAGTTTGTCTAAGACCTGCTGTGATCACATTGCTCCCTCAGCACTACCTACCCCTCTACCGATTTTGTGTCATCTGCAAACTTTGCCACAAAGACAACAATTCCAATATCCAAATCATTGACAAACAATGTGAAAAGCATTGGTCCCAATACTGACCCCTGAGGAACACCATTAGTCACTGGCAGCCAACCAGAAAAGGCCCCTTTATTCCCACTCGCTGCCTCCTGTCTGTCAGCCATTCCTCTATCCATGCCAATATCCTTCCTGTAACACTATTGGATTTTATCTTGTGAAGCAGCCTCACGTATGGCATCTTATCAAACGCCTTCTAAAAATCCCAAGTAAATGACATCCACTGCCTCTCCTTTGTCCACCCTGCTTGTTGCTTTCTCGAAGAACTCTAACAGATTTGTCAGGCAAGATTTCCCTTTACAGAAACCATGCTGACTTTGACTTATTTTATCATTCGTCTCCAAGTACCCTGAAACTTTATCCTTAACGGTAGACTCTGACACTTTCCCAACCACTGTGGTTAGACTAACTGGCCTATAATTTCCTTTCTTCTGCCTTCCTCTCTTTTTCAAGAGTGGAATGACATTTGCAATCTTCCACTGCTCTGGGACCATGCCAGAATTAAGTGATTCTTGAAAGATAATGACCAATGCATTAGTCATCTCTTCAGCAACCTCTCTCAGGACTCTGGGATGTAGGTGACTTATCCCCCTTAAGACCCTTGAGATTGCCTGGCACTTTTTCCTTGTTAATAGCTCCTGCTCTGTGGCACCTAGGGACCTCTGGCTACTCGTGTCTTCCACAGTGACGACAGATGCAAAGTACCCATGAAGTTCATCTGCCATTTCTTTGTCCCCATTACTACCTGACCAGCATCACCTTCCAGTGGTCCAATATCAACTCTCACCCCCATTTACTCTTTATATAACTGAAAAAACTTTTAGTATGCTGCTTTATATTATTGGCAAGTTTGCCCAGAGATGTTGAACCTGGATTGGATGAGGTAGAGCATTAGAGGACCATGAACTTACAAAGGAACATAACTTCCTTTGTCAGCCACAGTTGCCCACGCCTGCCATTTGAGAACAACTTCTTCTGTGGGACATATTTATCCTGCGCCTTGTGAACTATTCCCAGAAACTTCAGCCATCTCTGCTCTGCCTTCATCCCCACTCGTACCCTCCTCCAATCCACGTGGGCAAACTCCTCTCCCATGCCTCAGTAATTCCCTTTATTCCACTGTGATACTGATGCTCTCCCTCTCAAATTGCAGTATGAATTCAATCATACTATGCTCACTGCCTCCTAACGTTTACGTTAAGCTTTACGTTAAGCTCCCTGATAAGATCTGGGTTGTTATACAACACCTAATCTAGGATAGCCTTTCCCTGAGTAAGCTCAAGCCCAAGGTGCTCTGAAAAGCCATCTCATAGACATTCAACAAATTCCCCCTCTTGTGATCCGACACAACCTAATTTTCCCAATCCCCTGCATATTGAAATCCCTCATTAGAATTGTGTCATTAACCTTATTACATGCCTTTTCCAGCTTCCTTTGCAATCTCAACCCCACATCTTGGCTACTATTTGGAGGCCTATATATGATTCCCATAATGGTTTTTTTATCCTTGCAGTTTCTTAACTCCACCCACAAAGATTCCAACCTTTTTAAGTATGTAATTCCATCTCTTACCAACACAGCCACACCACAGCCTATTCCTTCCTGCCTGTCCTTTCGATACGAAGTATATCCTCTGACGTTAAGCTCCCAACAATGTCTTTCTTCAGCCACGACTCAGTGATGCCCACAAATACTGACCAATCTTTAATTGTGCCATGAGTTCATCCACCTTATTCCAAACACTACGTGCATTTAAATACAGCACCTTCAGTCCTGCATTCTTTGCCCTTTTGAATTTTGCCTCTGTGATACAATTTAACTCTTTGCTCTGTCTGCCTCTGTACCCAATCACTGGCTTGTCCTTCCTTACATTCATGTAGCACCCATCATCTGCTCGTAAACCTGCTGGCTCATCCCCAGCTCTATCATCCTGGTTCCCACCCCCTGCCATAATAGTTTAAACCACTCCCAACAGCTCTAGCAAACCTGCCTGCAAGAATATTGGTCCCCCTTGGATTCAAGTGCAACTTGTCCCTTTTGTACAGGTCACGCCTGCCCAGAAGAAGTCCCAATAATCCAGAAATCTGAATCCCAGCCCCTTGCTCCAATCTCTCAGCCACACATTTATCCTCCACCTCAATCTGTTCCTATATTCACTGTCACGTGGCACAGGCAGTAATCCCGAGATTACTACTGTTGAGGTCCTGCTTCTCAACTCCCTGTAGTCTGTTCAGGTCCTCCTCCCTTTTTCTACGTATGTCATTGGTACCAATATGTACCACGACCTCTGGCTGCTCACGATCTCTTTCAGGATATTGTGGACACCTCCAGAAACATCGCAGGCCCTGGCACGTGGGAGGCAACTTACCATCTGTGTTTCCTTTTCGCATCCATAGACTCACCTGTCTATAGAGTCCCCTATTACTACTGCCACCCTCTTCATTTCCCTACCTTTCTGAGTCATGGGGCCAGGCTCAGTGCCAGAGGCACGGCCGATGTTGCTTCCCACCCAACAGCACTCAAACTGAACTAGTTGTTGAAGGGGACAGCCCCAGTGGTGTTCTTCACGATCTGACATTCTCCCTTCCCTCCCCTGACAGTCACCCATTTATCTGTCTCCGATAGCCCTGCAGTGACTACGTCCCTGTAGCTCCTGTCTATCACTACTTCTCTTTCCCTAACAAGCCGAAGGTCATCGAGCTGCAGCTCCAGTTCCCTAACACGGTCTCTAAAGACATCTCAATGCACTGACACAGATATGGCCATCGGGGAGGCTGATAGTCCCCTGGAAATCGCACATCTGACACCCAGAACAGAACACTGGCTCTGTAGAAATACCCCCGATACTCCCGAGCTTTAGATAAGAAATAAGAAATGAACTTACCTGCTTACCTTGCCTCCACCCGTTCTTTCTGAAGCTGTTGAGCCAAAGCTAGGTGGTCCCTCTCTCTTATAGAGACTGGGTTTTTAAAACTTTGCCAGACCTGCGCAGGAATGCTTCTATTGTGTCTGCGTAGTACTCCAATCAACTATGTGTTTTATTGTTTTACAACATCGAATCACAGTGGATTTGTTTTTTACACCGATCAACAGTAAAAGACTCTTTTGTCTAAAGTGAAAACAGATCTCTACAAAGTAATCTAAATTAATTATAAATATAAAACACAAAATAATTGATTGCATAAGTATTCACCCCCCTTTAATATGACAACCCAAATCATCACTGGTGCAGTCAATTTGTTTTAGAAGTCACATAACCAGTTAAATCGAGATCACTATGTTCAGCCAAGGTGCTCCAATTGATTGTAGTAAAAACACACCTGTCTCTGGATGGTCCAACTGCTGGTGCGTCAGTATCCTGGCAAAAACTGCACCATGAGGCAAAAGAAAACTCCAAGCAACACGGCAAAAAGGTTATTGAAAAGCACAAATCAGGAAATAGATACAAGAACATTTCCAAGTCACTGAATATCCCTTGGAGTACAGTTAAGTCAGCTATCAGGAAATGAAAAGAGCATAGCATAGCTATAAATCTGCCTAGAGCAGGCCATCCTCAAAAACTAAGTGACTGTCCAAGAAAGGGACTAGCCAGGGCGGCCACCAAGAGACCTATGACAACTCTGGAGGAGTTACAAGCTTCACTGGCTGAGACGGGAGAGACTGCGTATACAACAACTGTTGCCCAGGTGCTTCACCAGTTGCAGCTTTGTGGGAGAGTGGCAAAGAGAAAGCCACTGTTGGGGAAAAAAAAACCACCATTAAATCTCAGATAGAGTTTGCCATAAGGCATGTGGGAGACTCTGAAGTCAGCTGGAAGAATGTTCTATCGTCTGATGAAACCAAAATTGAGCTTTTTGTCCATCAGATTAAAAGCTACGTTTGGCATAAGCACATCACCAAAAAGACACCATCCCCACTGTGAAACATGGTGGTGGCTGCATCATGCTGTGGGGATGCTTCACTGCAGCAGGCCCTGGAAGGCTTGTGAAAGTAGAGGGTAAGATGAATGCAGCAAAATTCATGGAAATCCTGATGCAGTCTGCAAGAGAACTGGGACTTGGGAGACTTGTTTTCCAGCAAGACAATGACCAAGTGGCCAAGTCAGAGTCCAGGACTCAATCCACTGTAATTTTGTGGCTGGACTTGTAAAGGGCTGTTCACTCACGATCCCCATGCAATCTGACAGAGCTTGAGCAGTTTTGTGAAGAAGAATGGGGAAAAATGGCAGTGTCCAGATGTGCAAAGCTGGTAGAGACTAATCCACATAGATTCAAGGCTGGAATTGCTGCCAAAGGTGCATGCACTAAATACTGTCTTGAAGGGAGTGAATACTTATGCAACCAATTATTTTGATTTTTATATTTGCAATTAATTTAGATCACTTTGTCGGATCTCTTTTCACTTTGGCATGAAAGTGTCTTTTTCTGTTGATCAGTTTCAAAAAAGGCTAATTAAATCCACTGTGATACAATGTTGTAAAAGAATAAAACATGAAAACTTCAAAGGGGGGTGTGAATACATTTTATAGGCAGTGTGCAGAGAGTAAATACAGCAAGCTTTTTCCTCTGAGGTAGAACTAGAGCTGATGGGTTGAGGCGAAAGGTGAACATGAGGGGAAGCCTCTTCACTCAGAGGGATGGCTGAGAGTGTGGAACGAGCTGCCAATGAAAGTTGTTGGTGTGATTTTAATATCAACGTTTAAGAGAAATCTGGGCAGATACATGGAGGACTGTGATCTGGGTGCAGGTTGATAGGACTGAGCAGAACATCAGGTCAGCATGGACCAGATGGGCCAAAGGGCCTGCTTCTGTGCTGTAGTCTTCTATGAAAAATTTATACTCAGTGGCCACTTTATGAGGTACCTCGTAGTTTGAAATCTGCTGCTGCTGTAATCTATCCACTTCAAGGTTTGATGTGTTGTGCATTCAGAGACGCCCTTCTGCATGTCACTGTTGTAAATCATAGTTATTTGAGTTCCTGTCAACTTCCTGTCATCTACAACCAGTCTGGCCATTCTCCTCTAACTTCTCTCATTAACAAGGCATTTCCACCCACAGCCTTGCCTCTCGCTGGATTTTTTTCTGCTTTTCGCACCATTCTCTATAAACTCTAGAGACTGTTGTGTGTGAAAATACCAGGAGATCAGTAATTTCTGAGATACTCAAACACCCCCCCCCCCCCATCTGGCACCAACAGTCATTCCATGTCAAAGTCACCTAGACCGTTAGATTCTGGACTAGTTCCTGAGGATTGGAGGGTGGCTAATGTAACTCCACTTTTTAAAAAAGGAGGGAGGGAGAAACCAGGGAATTATAGACCGGTTAGCCTAACGTCGGTGGTGGGGAAACTGCTGGAGTCAGTTATCAAGGATGTGATAACAGCACATTTGGAAAGCGGTGAAATGATCGGACAAAGTCAGCATGGATTTGTGAAAGGAAAATCATGTCTGACGAATCTCATAGAATTTTTTGAGGATGTAACTAGTAGAGTGGATAGGGGAGAACCAGTGGATGTGGTATATTGGGATTTTCAGAATGCTTTTGACAAGGTCCCACACAGGAGATTAGTGTGCAAACTTAAAGCACACGGTATTGGGGGTAAGGTATTGGTGTGGGTGGAGAGTTGGTTAGCAGACAGGAAGCAAAGAGTGGGAATAAACGGGACCTTTTCAGAATGGCAGGCGGTGACTAGTGGGGTACCGCAAGGCTCAGTGCTGGGACCCCAGTTGTTTACAATATATATTAATGACTTGGATGAGGGAATTAAATGCAGCATCTCCAAGTTTGCGGATGACACGAAGCTGGGTGGCAGTGTTAGCTGTGAGGAGGATGCTAAGAGGATGCAGGGTGACTTGGATAGGTTGGGTGAGTGGGCAAATTTATGGCAGATGCAATTTAATGTGGATAAATGTGAAGTTATCCACTTTGGTGGCAAAAATAAGAAAACAGATTATTATCTGAATGGTGGCCGATTAGGAAAAGGGGAGGTGCAACGAGACCTGGGTGTCATTATACACCAGTCATTGAAAGTGGGCATGCAGGTACAGCAGGCGGTGAAAAAGGCGAATGGTATGCTGGCATTTATAGCGAGAGGATTCGAGTACAGGAGCAGGGAGGTACTACTGCAGTTGTACAAGGCCTTGGTGAGACCACACCTGGAGTATTGTGTGCAGTTTTGGTCCCCTAATCTGAGGAAAGACATCCTTGCCATAGAGGGAGTACAAAGAAGGTTCACCAGATTGATTCCTGGGATGGCAGGACTTTCATATGAAGAAAGACTGGATGAACTGGGCTTGTACTCGTTGGAATTTAGAAGATTGAGGGGGGATCTGATTGAAACGTATAAGATCCTAAAGGGATTGGACAGGCTAGATGCAGGAAGATTGTTCCCGATGTTGGGGAAGTCCAGAACGAGGGGCCACAGTTTGAGGATAGAGGGGAAGCCTTTTAGGACAGAGATTAGGAAAAACGTCTCCACACAGAGAGTGGTGAATCTGTGGAATTCTCTGCCACAGGAAACAGTTGAGGCCAGTTCATTGGCTATATTTAAGAGGGAGTTAGATATGGCCCTTGTGGCTACGGGGATCAGGGGGTATGGAGGGAAGGCTGGGGCGGGGTTCTGAGTTGGATGATCAGCCATGATCATAATAAATGGCGATGCAGGCTCGATGGGCCGAATGGCCTACTCCTGCACCTATTTTCTATGTTTCTATCACATTTCTTCTCCATTCTGATGTTTGGTCTCAACAACAACTGAACCTCCTGACCATGTCCGCATGCTTTAATGCACTGAGAAGAAACCACGTTTGGCTAATTAGATATTTGTATTAACGAGCAGGTGTATCTAATAAACTGTTCGCTGAGTGTCTGTTCTGTGTGTTGCCTGTACCTCTGGGCATGTGATGTTGCTTTAATTAAGTTTCTCATTGTACCTGGATCTCATTGTACTCATACACATGACAATAAAATGAACTTGGAATGTTCTAGATCAAGGATTCCACCAATGATGAATCTGATGAGGAGCCGATGTGTCTTCCCTTCATCATCAGGGTTACGTGCAGGATCATCTCATTCGAACCAGGCTGTGAGGCAGTCAGGGCTTTTGTCAGAGTGTGCGCAGCAGGTTGGGGGGTGATGATGAGGTCAGAATTCAGGGGAAATCCCACACGCGTTGCTGCAGAGGGAGGGCCAGCATCTGTGCCTCTCAGGAGGTCTTTGAGGAGGTGTGGACAGCAGAGGGTCTGGGGTGACCTCTTGACAAGGACGACAATGTTTGAATCGGAATCAGGTTTAATATCACTGGTATATGTCATGAAGGTGGCAGGGTGGATATACGTCTCTGTTAAAAGAGGTGTAAGGCGGGAGGAGAAGATGGCGGCACGCGTGCGCAGCCCTCCAGTGAAAAATGATATTGTATCTGTTAAATAGGGGCCGTGGACAATTCTGATTTGATGGAGAATGGACATGAAAGCACAGAGGAACATCTGGAGAAATTTCTGAAACGCTTGTTCGCTGCTGTCGTTACTGTGTGGTTGTGAATCTTTCGGAGGGTAGGCCTCAAAATCCCTGGCCTTGCCTGCTTTTGGCGACTGAGAAGGAGGTCGAATCGTTCGGACAGAGATGGCGCTCAGTACTCGGTGTCGGAGAGCAGATCAGAGCTCGAAGTTTTCGGATGACTCAGAGTCGGATTGTGGTCGGCATGGTAGGGAGAGTTTTTCTTCCTTCTCTGTCTGCGTGAGATGTGGGACATTTGAGAGACCTTGAACCTTACTGTGCTCCTGGACTACTTCATCAAGTTATGGTATTGTTGCACTGTTGTAACTATATGTTATAATTATGTGGTTTTGTGAGTTTTTTCAGTTTGGTCTGTCCTGTGTTTTGTGATATCACACCGGAGGAATTACTGTATCATTTCTTAATGCATGTATTACTAAATGACAATAAAAGAGGACTACATGTCTTCATCATGTAACCTAAGGCATCCCTTCCTTCTGCTAGCCTGCAGATCACCTTTTGGCAAGGTTTAGCAGCTGCTTCGTCCCCAGTCAGGGTCACATAAAGCCATGGCAGCAGGTGGTGGATGGTTGCGTGTGAGCTGGTTCATATCACAGGTCCTGGTTATGTGACAACTGAAGCCAGGCAGACAATCCCTGAATTATTGATAATGGCTGGGGTCACCCATCTTGTAAAGACACTGCCCAGAAGAAGGCCTCTTCTGTAGAAACATTTGTCAAGAACAATCATAGAAACATAGAAAACCTACAGCACAATACAGGCCCTTTGGCCCACAAAGCTGTGCCAAACATGTGCTTACTTTAGAAATACCTAGGGTTACGCACAACCTTCTATTTTACTAAGCACCATGTACCTATCCAGAAGTCTCTTAAAAGACCCTATTGTATCCGCTTCCACCACTGTCACTGGCAGCCCATTCCACACATTCACCACTCTGCGTATATATAATAAAAACACACTTACCCCTGACATCTCCTCTGTACCTACTTCCAAGCACCTTAAAACTGCCCTCTTGTACTAGCCATTCCAGCCCTGGGAAAAAGCCTCTGACTATCCACACGATCAATGCCTCTCATCATCTTATACACCTCTATCATGTCACCTCTCATCCTCCTCCGCTCCAAGAAGAAAAGGCCGAGTTCACGCAGCCCGGTTTTCATAAGGTATGCTCTCCAATCCAGGCAACATCCTTGTAGATCTCTTCTGCAACCTTTCTGTGGTTTCCACATCCTTCCTGTAGTGAGGTGACCAGAACTGAGCACAATACTCCAAGTGGGGTCTGACCAGGGTCCTACATAGTTGCAATGTTACCTTGCGGCTCCCCACGATTTAAGGATGTATGCCTTCTTAACCACAGAGTCAAACTGTGCAGCAGTTCTTAATGTCTTATGGACTCGGACCCCAAGATCCATCTGATCCTCCACACTGACAAGAGTCTTACCATTAATACTATATTCTGCCATCATATTTGACCTGCCAAAATGAACCACCTCAACACTTATCTGTGTTGAACTCCATCTGCCACTTCTCAGCCCAGTTTTTCATCCTATCAATGTCCCGCTGTAATTTCTGACAGCCCTCCACACTATCCACAACACCCCCAACCTTTGTGTCATCAGCAAACTTACTAACTCATCGCTCCGCTTCCTCATCCAGGTCATTTATAAAAATCACAAAGAGTAGGGACCCCAGAACAGATCCCTGAGGCACACCACTGGTCACCGGCCTCCATGCAGAATATGACCTGTGTTACATGCTCAAGGAGATGTTTTTTGTGAGAATGCTGTAATGGTCTTTTGGAGGTCACCTGATGTGATTTTCCCGCCGATGTGAGGTCATGTGATGACATGTGCCCCGTGACGATATAGGGGTCGACTCAGGTGACGCAGTAGGATTTTGAATTTGTAGATTCCAGGTAGAACGTGTTGTGCCTCCGTTTCTGTTGCATGTTTGTTTTTGTGACGCAGTTTCATTTTTAAAACGGTTGTACGTTCTGTTGAAAGATTCCATATTACTTGGACTGAGAATTTGTGGCTGGAAGTGCCAATTTACTCAATTCCGACAGTTTTGAAGGGAGAGTGAAGAATTCATCGAAGTGAAGGATCGAGAGAAGTCTGCATCGATTGGCAGTTTAATAAAGGATCGACCTTATTGAGTCTTCGTTGGAGAGAACCTGCATTGAGATAACTCTTGCAATAGAGCAATAACTTCACGCAAAAAGGCTCTCTCTCTAAAAGGAATTTAAGGTCAGTTGATTTAAACTGTTTATTTTCGGCACCGAGAATCCTGTGGGCAGAACCGGCAGTAAAGGTGCGTCAGTGAAGAAATCGTTCTCCAGAGAAGTCTCTCCCAATTGAATGTGTAAAACTGTTGGACTTTCAAAGTTATCGCTTTAAGAACTATATCTGACTGTATCGATTTAAGAACTGTTTTCACATTTAACACTTTAAGAACCAGAGCCGAGTGGAGTTGATGAACGGCTGCGTACCTGTTTAACCTCCGATCAAAGTTTTCCTTTGTTTTTTTTCTCCTTATCGCTTTTACGTGTGTAATAAATGTTTGGTTGTTTTTATAAACCCTGTCTCGATTAATATTCATTGTTGCCGGTTACGTAACACCTGTCAACAACCACTCTTTGCCTTCTCTGGGCAAGCCAGTTCTGGATCCACAAAGCAATGTCCCCTTGGATCCCGTGCCTCCTTACTTTCTCAATAAGCCTTGCATGGGGTACCTTATCAAATGCCTTGCTGAAATCCATATACACTACATCTACTGCTCTACCTTCATCAATGTGTTTAGTCACATCCTCAAAAAAAAAATCAATCAGGCTTGTAAGGCACAACCTGCCCTTGACAAAGCCATGCTGACTATTCCTAATCATATTATACCTCTCCAGATGTTCATAAATCCTGCCTCTCAGGATCTTCTCCATCAACCTACCAACCACTGAAGTAAGACTCACTGGTCTATAATTTCCTGGGCTATCTCTACTCCCTTTCTTGAATAAGGGAAAAACATCCGCTACCCTCCAATTCTCCGGAACCTCTCCTGTCCCCGTTGATGATTCAAAGTTCATCACCAGAGGCTCAGCAATCTCCTCCCTCGCCTCCCACAGTAGACTGGGCTACATCTCGTCTCAGTATCGAACTTGATGCTTTCCAAAAGCTCCAGCACATCCTCTTTGTTAATATCTACATGCTCAAGCTTTTCAGTCCACTGTAAGTCATCACTACACTCGCCAAGATCCTTTTCCGTAGTGAATACTGAAGTAAAGTATTCATTAAGTACCTCTGCTATCTCCTCCGGGTTCCATACACACTTTTCCACTGTCACTTGATCAGTCCTATTCACTCATGTCTTATCTTCTTGCTCTTCACATATTTGTAGAATGCCTTGGGATTTTCCTTAATCCTGTCTACCAAGGCCTTCTCATGGCCCCTTCTGGCTCTCCTAATTTCATTCTTAAGCTCCACCCTGCTAGCCTTATAATCTTCTAGATTTCTATCATTACCTAGATTTTTGAACCTTTCATAAGCTTTTGTTTTCTTCTTGACTAGATTTACAACAGCCTTTGTACAGCATGGTTCCTGTACCCTACCATCCTTTCCCTGTCTCATTGGAACGTACCTATGCAGAACTCCTTGCAAATATCCCCTGAACATTTACTACATTTCTTCCATACGTTTCCCTGAGAACTTCTGTTTCCAATTTATGCTTCCAAGTTCCTGCCTGATAGCTTCATATTTCCCCTCACTCCAGTTAAATGCTTTCCTAACTTGTCTGTACCTATCCCTCTCCAAAGCTATGGTAAAGGAGATAGGATTGTGACCACGATCTCCAAAATGCTCTCCCACTGAGAGATCTGACACCTGACCAGGTGTCAGATCATGAAAAGACCATGATTGTTCATGTCATATGACATGGCACATAACAAACAGAACATGACATGAAATCTGTTATTTTGTGGCACAGTACATTGCAATATGTAATAATTTAAAATTATTTGCTGTAGTTGCTATGGTTTCTATATTAAATTATTACAATCAGAAATATATATATAAAATAATTAGTGCAAAAAGAGAGCAAAAAAATACCGAGGAAGTGTTCAAGAGTAATTGTCTGTTCAGAAATCTGATATCGGAGGTGAAGCAGTTCCTGAAACACTGAGTGTGTATCTTTAGGCTCCTGTACCTCCTTGATGGTAGTAACGTTTGAATCAGAAGTGGGGTTCACTGATATTCACTCAGGTCTCCTGCACTGTCAAACATCTCTGCAAGCCTGCGTGCACAGAGCTTTGGCAACAGGGAGGTAAGGGCTAATAACAGGACCACTCTTGCAAAGAGGTGGCCAAGACATATGTGCCTTCTGCTCACATCAGGATGGAGTTCCCCCGACCTCACAACCCAGATGATACAGTCAACTTAGACCAGTACAGCACAGGGACAGGCCCTTCATCGCATAATGTTGGGCTGAACCAATTAAATGGCAAACTAAACTAATCCCTCCGGCCTACACAATGTCCATATCCTTCCATTTCCCTCACATCCATGTGCCTATCTCAATGTCTCTTAAAAGTCTCTAATGTATCTGCCTCTTCCACCACCCCAGGCAGCTCATCCCAGACACCCAACATACTCTGCGTAAGAAAAGCTTGCCCCTCACATCTTCTTTGAAATTAACCCCTCTCCCCTTCAATGCATATCTGGTATTAGACAATTCAACCCTGGGTAAAAGATACTGTCTGTCTTCTCTATCTGTGCCTCTTATAATCTTATGAACCTCTATCAGATCTCTCCTCAGCCCCCACCGTTCCGGAGAAAACAATCCAAGTTTGTCCGACCTTGGTATTTCAACACTCGAGCACAGTTCCAGTCAAGATCTTGTAAACAGTTTGCACTGGCTTTAGTTGTGATTGTTTGTGACCCTGGTCAGGTTATTTCCCTTCCCTCCCCCCAGCCCCCAACCAGCAGTATCTAAAGTTGTTGAGTTTGGACATGGGTGGAAGGGATGTGACAGGCTCAGAGATTCCCAGCCTGGGGTTCTCAGACTCTTTGCTTAATGGTATTAGTCTATGGCATAAAAAAGACTGGAAGCCCACCTGATGCAGGTCAATGGGACTAGGCAGTTTAAATTGTTCAGCATGGACTAGATGAGCCTGTTTCTGTGTTGTACTTTCCTATCACTCTCTAGAGCAAGACAACGCTGGACAGGCCACTTGGCCCACCATGTTGTGTCAGTCTTGTTACAAATTTAAATTGAATACCCTTGTTATTACTTTCACTGGTTTTATTTGTCACATGAACATCAAAATATACAGTGAAATGTGTTGTTTATTGTTACAATATTGTCCATATCCCTCATTCCCTTCATACCCTTGTCTGCCGAAAAGCCTCAAACTCCAGGTAACTGCCTGATCCCACTGTCATCCCAAGCAGTGCAACCCAGGCACCAATCACTCCTCGTGTGTAAAAACTTGCCCCTCACATCAACTTTAAACTTCACCCTCGTCATTGGATATATTTCAGGCAGAGTTTGATTCCAAGGGATGAAGGGATACTGGAAGAAGGCAGGAGATTGAGGCTGAGATGGAAAGGGATCAGCCATGATGAAATGGCAGAGCAAACTCGGTGGGCCAAATGGCCTAATTCTCTTCCTATATCTTATGGTTTTATGGTCATTTGGGGTTTGGCATTTCTACCCTGAAGAACCAACTCTGTCTGTATCTCTCATAATTTAAAAATTCTCTATCGAGTGTTCTCTCAGTCTCCGATACTCTGGAGAACAGCCAAATTTGTAGTTTCCCAGTTGGGTGGCAAAGCGAGAGACAGGACCTGTCTAGTACAGGAAATGCAAATCCCTACAAAGGATTGCAAGGACTGCTGAGAGCATCTTCAGGGTCTCTGTTCCACCCACGAGCAGGGCCCTTAGCATTGTCAATGATCCCTCCCATCTGTCTACCATTCTCTACCACCAGGCAGGAGGTACCATAGCATTAGGAGAAGATCTGTTAGGATGGGAAACAGCTTCTTCCCCCAGGTGTGACACTGCTGAACTCTCTGCCACCACCCAGTTCTCATCACATATGAAGTACCATTATACTGTTTACCTTTTAACTTGAGTTATAAATGTATCTTTTTATTTGTTAATTTGTTTGTGGTAATACTACTTTATGTGTTATGAGTGTGAGTTATATGTACTGTGTTGTGCTCCTTGTTCCGGAGGAACATTGCTGCGTTGACAGTACACATACATACCGCTGAACGCCAATAAGCTTGAGCTGGACTTGCCTAACCCGAAACAGGGTGAAGTACAGTTTCTCAGCAATTGATTTTCAGATTACCAAATCAGGATTTCCCATCCACACAAATTGTTATTTCTGGGAATATGAGGGAGGCCAAGCTGCTTCACAGCATTTTCACCAAGCAGCACTTGGGGCACTGATCGTAGATGTTAGCGTGCCAGATTGCAGTTGTGTACGACGTTACAGAGGTCACGTTTGGAATATAGTGTTCACGGTGGTCACCCTGCAGAGGAGATTTGCCAAGATGTTACCAGGCCTTGACTGACTGAGTTATAGAGACAGCTGAGCAGGTTGGGACTTTATTCCTTGAAGTGTAGGAGAATGAGGGGCAATCTTACAGATGTGTGCAAAATTAATAGGGTCATGGAGAGGGTAAATGCACCATCTTATTTTCCATGGTCAGGGAATCAGGAACTAGAGGACACACGTTTAAGGTGCAAAGGGAGAGATTTAATAGGAACCTAAGGGGCAAATTTTTTTCATCCAGACGGTGGTCTGTAAATGGAATGAGCTGCGAAAGAGAGTGGTTGGGGCGAGGGCATGAAGAGACATTTGGACAGGTACATGGATAGGAAAGAACACAGAACACCATAGTGCAATACAGGCCCTTCAGCCCACAATGAAATGCTAACTCTTTAACCTACACTTCCGTTCTACAAAGCCCTCCATTTTTCGTTCATCCATGTGCCATCTAAATGCCCCTGATGTACCTGCCTCTTCTACCACCTCTGGAAGGACATTCCAGGCACCCATCGTTCTGCAAAAATCTCATTTCTGACATTTCTCCTGAATTTTCCTCCAATAGTACTGGCCATTCTGACACTGGCTATCCTCTCAATCCATGCCTCTTATCATTTTGTACACCGTGAGGTCCAGGTGACTTACTTACCTTCAGATCTCTCAGCTTCCCAAGCACCTTCTCCACAGTAACAGTGACTACACTCACTTCTACCCCCGCCACTCTCCAGTTACTGGTGTTTTGCTGATGCAAAATACTTAGAGTTTGTCCCTCGTTTCTTTGACCCCATTATTACCTCTCCAGTGGTCCAATATCCACTCTTGCCTCTATTTTACTCTTTATGTATCTGAAAATATTTCGATATCCTCTTACATTAATGCATAGTTTACCTTCACATTTCATCTTTTCTCTCCTTGTTGCTTTTGTTTCACTTCTGATGGTTTTCACAAGCTTCCCCATCCTCTAACTTCTGTCAAGGCACCTCTCATCCTCCTTGGCTCCAAGGTATAAAACCCTAACAGGTTTAGAAACATAGAAAACCTACAGCACAATACAGGCCCGTCGGCCCAAAAAGTTGTGCCGAACATGTCCCTACCTCAGAAATTACTAGGCTTACCCATAGCCCTCTATTTTTCTGAGCTCCATGTACCTATCTAAAAGTCTCTCAAAAGACCCTATCGTATCCGCCTCCACCACCGTTGCCGGCAGCCCATTCCATGCACTCACCACTCTCAGCGTAAAAAACCTAAGCCTGACATCTCATCTGAACCTACTCCCCAGCACATTAAACCTGTGTCCTCTTGTGGAAAAAGCCTCTGACTATCCACACGATCAATGCCTCTCATCATCTTTTACACCTCTATCAGGTCACCTCTCATCCTCCTCTGCTCCAAGGAGAAAAGGCCGAGTTCACTCAACCTATTCTCATAAGGCATGCTCCCCAATCCAGGCAACATCCTTGTAAATCTCCTCTGCACCTTTTCTATGGCTTCCACGTCCTTCCTGTAGTGAGGCACAGTACTCCAAGTGGGGTCTGACCAAGCTCCTATATAGCTGCAACATTACCTCTCGGCTCCTAAACGCAATTCCACGATTGATGAAGGCCAATACACCAGATGCGTTCTTAACTACAGAGTCAACCTGCACAGCTGCTTTGAGCGTCCTATGGACTCGGACCCCAAGATCCCTCTGATCCTCCACACTGCCAAGAGTCTTACCATTAATACTATATTCTGCCATCATATTTGACCTACCAAAATGCACCATTTCACACTTATCTGGGTTGAACTCCATCTGTCACTTCTCAGCCCAGTTTTGCATCCTATCGATGTCCCACTGTAACCTCTGACAGCCCTCCACACCATCCACAACACCACTAACCTTTGTGTCATCAGCAAATTTACTAACCCATCCCTCCACTTCCTCATCCAGGTCATTTATAAAAATCACAAAGAGTAAGGGTCCCAGAATAAATCCCTGAGACACACCACTGGTCACCGACCTCCATGCAGAATATGACCCGTCTACAACCACTCTTTGTTTTGTGGATCCAGAACTAGCTTGCCCCCAGAAGGCAATGTCCCCTTGGATCCCATGCCTCCTGGCTTTCTCAATAAGCCTTGCATGGGGTACCTTATCAAATAACTTGCTGAAATCCACATACACTACATCCACTGCTCTACCTTCATCAATGTGTTTAGTCACATCCTCAAAGAAATTCAATCAGGCTCGTAAGGCACGACCTGCCCTCGACAAAGCCATGCTGACTATTCCTAATCATATTATACCTCTCCAAATGTTCATAAATCCTGCCTCTCAGGATCTTCACCATCAATTTACCAACCACTGAAGTCAAACTCACTGGTCTATAATCTCTACTCCCTTTCTTGAATAAAGGAACAACATCCACAACCCTCCAATCCTCCGGAACCTCTCCTTTCCCCATTGATGATGCAAAGATCATCGCCAGAGGCTCAGCAATCTCCTCCCTCGCCTCCCACAGTAGCCTGGGGTACATCTCATCTGGTCCCGGTGACTTATCCAACTTGTTGCTTTCCAAAAGCTCCAGCACATCCTCTTTCTCAATATCCACATGCTCAAGCTTTTCAGTCTGCTGCAAGTCATCACTACAATCACTAAGATCCTTTTCCATAGTGAATACTGAAGTAAAGCATTCATTAAGTACCTCTGCTATTTCCTCCGGTTCCATACACACTCTCCCACTGTCACACTTGATAGGTCCTATTCTTTCACGTCTTATCCTCTTGCTCTTCACATACTTGTAGAATGCCTTGGGGGTTTCTCTTAATCCTGCCCGCCAAGGCCTTCTCATGGCCACTTCTGGCTCTCCTCATTTATAAGCTCCTTCCTGTTAGCCTTATAATCTTCTAGATCTTTTATATTACCTAACTCTCTGGACCTTCTGTAAGTTTTTCTTCTTGACTAGGTTTATTACAGCCTTTGTACACCACAGTTCCTGTACCCTACCATAACTTCCCTGAATCATTGGAACGTACCTATGCAGAAATCCACATAAATATCCCCTGAACATTTGCCACATTTCTTCCGTACTTTTCCCTGAGAATATCTGTTCCCAATTTAAACTTCCAATTTCCTGCCTGATAGCTTCATAACTCCCCTTACTCCAGTTAAACACTTTTCAAACTTATCTGTCCCTATCTCTCTCCAACGCTATTGTAAAGCAGATAGAATTGTGATCACCATCTCCAAAATGCTCTCCCACTGAGAGATCTGACACCTGACCAGGTTCATTTCCCAATACCAAATCAAGTACAGTCTCTCCTCTTGTAGGCTTATCTACATATTGTGTTAAGATGTAGTTTTATTGTTGAAACATATTGTTTAGAGGGAGAAATAGTATTTACAGAGGCACCATTCCCTCAAATTTTTTTAAATAGCTGCACGGACCAACCATTGCTCTGAGCAGGAAATTTTTTACATGGCCTGAAAATAGTTAGCACTTAATTTTTTTTTGGAATATGCATACTATGAATGAAACTTGAAAAATCACATACTTCTGATTTTATTTATTAATTGAAGGATATAACGAAAAAGTACGTCAAAGAAAACGTTTTATAAACTTTTTATAGCTGCATCCCATTCCAGCTGTGTGGCAGCAAAGGCTATGTGCTCAGGAGTATTTTAGTTACTGTGCGGCCACGCACCGATCAGTTTAGAGAAAGAGATATGAAGGTAAGGCAAATTGGACTAGTGTAGATCGGAATCTTGGTCAGCATGGAGCAGATGGGCTGAAAGGCCTGTTTCCATGCTGTATGATTCTGTGATTTATTCAACAGGTTTTATCTCTTTTACAGTAGCCTTTGTGTTTAATTCATCCCAGTACTAGCATTTTTGAGCCATGAGATTACTGTTTGTTCCAAGGTCAAGGAGTTAAAGGGGAGGAGTGGGGTGTGGGACAGCAATCCTGGTGGGAATCGGGGAAATTTCGATGTGGAAGTTGGGGGGGATGGCTGTAAGTTGGATATGTGGGATGGGAACTGAGGAACAGAACACACACAGTCAGTCCCAACATGACAATAACGTATACAAGGCACCGGAGGAGGGATGACTGAACTCCTTCACTCTCTCTGCTGCAACAGTGGGATTTCTCAGAAGCCACCCATTTCAATTCAGCTTCCCAGTTCCACTCCAAAGTGTTGGTTCACGGTCTCCCCTACTGCCGCAAGACCTCTCACAGTTTGGAGGAGCCACACCTCATATTCTGTTTGGGTGACCTCCACCCTGACAACCAGAGATATCAGCTGGCTTCATCTGTCTGAAGGACTTAAGCACACAAGCCCCACTGGCACTCTGCCAACAACAAGGTGCTGTTTTACTTTGGAAAGAAAGTCACAAAACCGTGTTGCTCCAGACGACCTGGTATAGAGAGTGCACAGATTTATTTTAGAAAGAGTCTTCTGGGCAAAGCTCCTTCATCTATGGACTGAATTAATCTCCTACCACATCCTGCTTTCTGGAGGATGCTGCGTTTGCTCAACAGGGGGGAAGACCTTTGGGAGTGAGAAAAGTTACAAGGTGCTGTCCAAACGCAGGCTGCAAAGTGCCTCAACACTCAATGTGTGTTGCTGCAGCTGTTCCCCTCCCAGGTCAGTTCTCACTCCTCCGTATTACAGCACATCTTCTTTCCTCCCATTACAGCATTAGCTTGTACTGACTCTCTCCTCACTATTACAGCACCAGCTTGCACTGACACTCTCTCCCCCATTACAGCACCAGCTTGCACTGACTCTCTCTCCCCTCATTGCAGCACCAGCTTGCACTGAATCTCTCCCCTCATTGCAGCACTAGCTTGTACTGACTCTCTCTCCCCCATTACAGCACTAGCTTGTACTGACTCTCTCTCCCCCATTACAGCACTAGCTTGCACTGACTCTCTCTCCCCTCATTGCAGCACCAGCTTGCACTGAATCTCTCCCCTCATTGCAGCACTAGCTTGTACTGACTCTCTCTCTCCCATTACAGCACTAGCTTGTACTGACTCTCTCTCTCCCATTACAGCACTAGCTTGTACTGACTCTCTCTCCCCCATTACAGCACTAGCTTGTACTGACTCTCTCTCCCCCATTACAGCACTAGCTTGTACTGACTCTCTCTCCCCCATTACAGCACTAGCTTGCCTCCTTTCCATTTTGGCACCGGCCCTGGACTCTGCCCTGAGATTCATTTGCACTGATCAGTCGTTGCCGAAATTCTGTTGAATAACGTTCCTTCCCACACCCACCCTGGAAAATAATCAAGCTCTAACGCAGAACATTTGACAAAATCACCCTTCCACCAACACAGGCCTGGTCCTGGCAAAGAGTGAAAGGTTACCCAGGATGGAAAGGAAGGCAAAGGTGAGTTTACGAACTTACTGAACAACAAGCTCCTTTTAGGTTACATGGTTAGCACAACATTATGGGCCAAAGGGCCTGTAATGTGCTGCAAATTTCTATGTTCTAATTTCCTAAAAAGTTTGTTTGACAGAATCAGCTCCCACAACCAAGGTTGGTGATCTTAACTGATGTGTTCCTATTTCATTCTGTCAGCTAAAGGCAGACAGACACATGCTGGAAGGATCATATACATTCACAGGCTGGCATCTGAAGATGGGTGGGTAATTCAGCGTTACAGCAGGGACACAGATCTAACCTACTAGTCAATTTCACCTGTCAAGACGTCAAATCTTAAAATGTTGCTCGTAACACTGAAATTGGTTGGAGATCTGCAAAACAATGGGCTGTTAACACTTGTCACAATAACAAGACCTAAAGGCAACTTGCTAACGCAACAGCAACACGCAGGCCACTGAGGGGTTTCAGCAGGTCAGACAACATCCGTGGAGGGAAAAATCAATCGACTTTTCAGGTTGAGATTTCAGATTTTAGACTTGGACATACATCACAGCAACAGACCCTTCCAGCCAAATGAGCCAGCGCTCCCACAATATCAGCTGTCCACTTCCTTCCACAGATGCTGTCTGACCTGCTGAGCTCCTCCCACACTTTGGTTGTTGCTCCAGATTCGAGCATCTGCTGTCTCGCCTTCACATTTGATAACATCTTTTTTGAGGAAAATGATTGTCAACTAATTCCAGAAGATTTGGCTCCAGTGAGTTGGAAAGAACAATAAGATTGGCACCGTTCCATTCGTGGATACAAAGTGCTTGCCTGTAGTGGACTGACAGGCACTTGCTCCTGACGCTCTGTAGATAATTCACATGCAGAGCTCGAAATAGTTGTAGACCAGATTGCGTAAGAGATTGGAGCCCTCCAAAAAAGGGGATACATTCATAAGAACTGCAGCTGCAATAATACAGTACCTCTCATTTCATAAATAACCAGATAATCTCTAATGAACTATAAAGGCACCTATTCTGGTAAACGTCAGACGGAGAGCACATCGAACAGGATGTGATCGAGGTGGCAGGTATAGTTCACCGCAAAGTTCAAATGGAATGTGATTCTGAGGCTGGAGGGTGTTGTCTAATGCCCGGGATCACACACCAGTTTGTGTTCCCACCATGGCTCCTCCAGCATTGTGCAAATACGCTTCATCGCGAACAGTACAAAGTGTGGCTTGATGGAGAGCTCGTCAAAGCTGTGCACCGAGGTGGGGCATCAGTGTTCCTTCAACCTATAGGGAGGTAGTGCGAAGAGATGGGAGGGAGGAAACATGAAGACAATTAGTGAAAACATATGCAATTCATCATGTCAATGAACTCCATTATTCCCCACTCAGTGAGCAGATATTTACTGACAGGTCATATTGATGAATATGGCTGACGACATGTTTTATATACGGGTGCGTGAGAGAGAGGGAGACTGCGAACGTGTGAGAGACTGTGTGCCTGAGAGCAACTCTGTGTGTAAGAGCCTGCACATGTATGACTGTCTGCCTTTCCATGTGTTTGTGTCTGTGTGTCAGTATCTGTAGCTACGACAGACACAGACACTCGGGCCCTTTAATGCCCTGTCCACGACGTGCCACTTCAGTGGGAGTACAAGTTCAACTTACTCAAACTCATCTGTCTTTGGTCTAAAAATATGCAGCTCCTTCAGTATGAGACGCAGCAGCAACTGAAATAAAAACACAGTCAGGGTTCGGACAAAATTTCAAGTGTAAAAATCTACCTCACAGATGATTCAAGTTAACAGATAACAAGATGGAATGATGAACATGAGTCCTAACATAACACTGCCACTGGGCAGGAGGTCCAGGAGCCTCAGGAACCTCAGGTCCCACACCACCAAGTTCAGCAACAGTTATTACCCCTCAACCATCCAGCTCCTGAACCATCGTGAATA